>NW_019730110.1:1256379-1262983 GCF_002891405.2 Cryptotermes secundus
GGTGTACTTCGGTTTCCCCTGCCAATCTTCATTCCACCAATTGCTCCACAATCACCCTCACCTATCATCTGGGGCTGGTACGTACAATAGGCCAGAAGTGGCCGCAGTACAAGGGACTTAGTCCCACCCCACTAGCATTAAAAAATGTCTCTTTTACTGCGGCCACTTCTGGCCTATTGAACCAGCCCCAGATGATAGGTGAGGGTGATTGTGGAGCAATTGGTGGAATGAAGATTGGCAGGGGAAACCGAAGTACACCGAGAAAACCTGCCCCAGTGCCTTTCATTAGAAAGTTACTATATCCTGTTTCCAAATTACAACAGTATTCATAGGTCGGAGGGAAATTTAGATATGTTTCCGTAAGGTTGCCTGAACGAGCTATGACGTGCCCTGGTTCGTAGAGCCGATGGACTTCACCAATATTCCTGTGAACGGAATAACGAATGTGTCGAATAGATAAAACAGTAAAAGCCTGAAGAGTGTGTGGATTATGAAGATGCATGACACTGCATTCTGGGGCCTCAGTGTAACTATATAGGAGCCCTGCTTGTGAAGCTTAAAGGCGCTCAGCCGGTCAGGTACCTCCTTTCTTTATGTAAATAAACCCGACGTTTCTTATTACACCACAACGGCACCTAGCCGCAAGCTGAGCGCAGCAACTTCTCGCTCTGTAGACAGATTCCAGTCGAATGTGCCCAGCAGGCTTAAACAAATAATGGGGCAAAACGCCTCTACAACGAGAACGTACTTATAAGAACGAAACAGTAATGGACGGAAGATCATATAAATACGTAGTTCTCAAACATGAAACTGTACCTATTAAAAAGGTAGAAAAGTAAAGCTATCCTTGCGAAAGACCGTGGAGGCCCAGAGGGTTGTGAGACGTCGAGACTCCCACATTTCCTAGGCAATCCGCTCACAGATGGCGGTGAGATTGTTGGCCTTAATCGCCGGCTGCCCTTTTACCCCCCGGATGATTTCTCGTACTCATTTCTGTTACAGGCTAGTCGACCTCAGGGCCATAGTGCGGCTGAAAGGATTAGGTCAACTGAAAAATTCAATGCCCTCATCGGGAATTGAACCGGCCACCTTCCGGCTTGTAGCATAGTGCCTCAACCAACTACGCTACCGTGTACACCAACTGTATCTATTACGTCAAGTAATTTTTAGTCTGATCTGTAGATAAGAATCAACATCAAACAGACTCACTGGTTTTAAAAGCCAATTGGTAATTTAAAAAAAAAAACAACAGCTGAATAGTATGGTCTTCATGGTTTTGTAACTACATGTAGCTGAGTATAAATCTACCGACGTTTCGAAGGAATTTATCGCATGCTTTTCGCCTGTTTGTTGTTGGTTCCTTCCTTGGGTTACTCTCCGACTATGAAGATGGCAGTGACAAGTTCCCCCACAATGCACCGCAGGCGTGCTGCCTGATTATTACTGGTTTCTTTCTTGGTTTACTCTTCCACCCTAAGTATGGAGGCTGTCAGTTCTTCCGAAAAGTATTTCAGGCTTACCGCCTGTTTATTATTGGTTTCTTCCTTTGCTTACTCCTCGACCCTGAAAAAGGAGGCGATTCATTTCTCCGAAACGTATTGCAGGCTCACCGTTTGATTGTTACTGGTTTCTTTCCTAGCTTTGTGTTCCACCCGGAAGTCTGAAAGGATGCATTTCGCAGAAACTTCGGTGGAGTACATATAGGTTATAACACGTTGAACACAATTTGATGACGCTGTTTAGAATTCTTAGGTTTAAAACTATTGGCATGACGAATTCCATAAACTCTGCTCTCCACTAACTCACCCATGGAGCTGAGCCCTTCTTGAGAAGCCGCCAATTCTGCAGCTATTCAAGAACTTTCCAGAATTTTATGGAACCCGAAGGTTCATTAGCGTGTACACAATAGCCCTCTACTGGTCCCTATCCTGAGCCTGATCGATTCAATCCATACCACCCTATCTTATCTCTCTAAGCTACCTTTTAATATTGTCCACCAATCTACGACTTGGACGGCAACAGTGACACATACACAAGAAAATACGACACACAAAATCTACAATAGCCGCAAAAGAGTGCAACGACTGGTCACGAGATTGAACTAAACATTGACGTGCATGGGAGCACGGTGGACAAGTAAACAGTGCATTGGTCTCCCCAAAAGCAAAGAAAAATCACCTGATGATGGCCCATGTGAGGCTGAAACATGTAAAAGTAGAAAAAAATACATGTAAAGCTAGAGACATTTCAGAAATTTCGATAATCACTTTTAATGTATAAAATATAATTTTAGTGTCCTACTGACATTTTAATGATTTTAGCATTATAAATATTAAAATACATTTTTAGTGAGTGACATATTCTTGACGTCTTTTATATTGTTGCATTATTGACGTGTACTTTAATAATAAGGAGAAGATATTTCATGTCTAGGGTCTCGTGGTCACTCTGATCGGCACCTACCAATTCAAGAGCTATAAAAAAAGGATAGTGTAATACAGCGTTTCCGTTACTTGACAAACGAAAGAATAAAGCACATAAAGTAAGTAAGTAAGTAAGTAAGTAAGGCTATCTCTGTAACAGGCCGTGGAGGCCCATAGGGTTGTGAGATGTTGGGGTTCCCACATTTTCTCGACAATCGGCTCATAGATGGCGGTAAGGTTGTCAGCCCTACGCGCCGGCCGCCCTTTACCCCCAAGAATATTCATGGTACTCATTTCTGTTAGAGGCTGAGTCGACCACAAGGCGACTGGAAGGATTAGGTAAACTGAAAAAAAATCCAATTACCTCATCGGGATTCGATCCCGCGACCTTCCGGTTTGTAGCATAGTGCCTCAACCAACTACGTTATAACCAAATAAATTAAACTGAGTTTTCTCCTGTAACATAAAGTTAATCCCACGTCTTTGAGGTAAATAGCAATACCCGGTGTTGTACTCTTGAAAGTTACTGATACCGACACACTGTATAAACCCGCCTTTTGCATCCTACTTGCAGATGCAGATGCACTTACCTTCGCTTGTAATGTGATGCCCCTCTACCGGGATTCTTGGAACACTGAAGCACGTCCTTCCTGCTTCTAGGTGCACCGAATTCATATTTCAAAGACCTCACATCGGATTTGAATATATTTTCTGAGTTCACTAATTAATATAAAGTATAAGAAACACAATCCCACACTACGTTATTAACTCACATCTTGACTGATAACCTATAAAGACGCAGCACAACTGTCCCTGTCACAGTCCGACACGAACGGTCTACTGTCTCCATCTGTTGGTCATTCGTGAAATTTCGACAACCTGTCGTCAGTTTCTGTAAGCCAAACGCATTGTACTACTATGCCGTGGTGTGGTACGTTAAGACGCTAATAACTGGGCATTTTAATATGTTGTTTCGCAGCAGATGGAAATCATCACCGAGGATGGAAAATACAATAAATTATATACACGGTAAGGCAAAGCCGTCCCCTGTGTTTAACTAATTAAGCACTACGCCATGAAGGTGTGTGGCTGAGTGGATGTAAGATCCACATTTTCTTGACCTCTGCACTCACTGGAGGTGACTGCTCTGTTTCACGCCGCTGCCGTTTTACCCCCAGAGAAAGAATTCCCGGTAACCATTGGATAAGAGGCTGAGTGGACACCAGATACGACTGGACAGCGTACAAAAAAAAAATCTTGACCCTACAGGGGCTCAACTCCGACCCCTCGGTCGTCCAGCCCGTAGCCAGTCACTATGCCTACTGCGCTATCCCGGCTCACACACACACACACACACATATATATATATATAATTCACACGAACCTATTTGTTCTTCCGTTACATTTTAAGATATTCGCAAGTACAGTTAACGTATAAAAATGTTTGTACGTAAGAGGCACTAGATAGTATCCTAGGAAACCCGGTGTCCCTGAATATAATTAGTCACTACACGGGGGCAGTTCCTTGAACATTGTTCAATATTTTCTATCTTTTGAACGGCATTTAAAAAATACAAGATGAAAAATGCTTATTTCCTTGAGCGTTCTCTAGAAAAAGCAGAAAAGTCAGTGTTCTAACTTGCCGATCTGGCAGTCTAAGACCTGTACTCTTCAACCGCTAAAAAATTGAATTCTGGGCTGCATCATCAGTCGGAATATGGATGGCTGCCCGTGTTTGTTCTGCGCTTGTGTTATGTGAAGGCCGTGGCCTTGCGATGTGCCGGTCTCCCGTTCAAGGAGTTCTGCTAATTGTGTAGAAGAACAAGCACTTTCAGAAATTAATACTGAATTGGGACAAAATGGAAAGCTGAAGAAGAATTTTCAAATATTAGATACAGAATGCTCAAGAATAAAAGAAATTTGACCTTCGAAATTGTAGAAGAGAAAAGCGATAGATACAGAAGTATATATTGTTACATGTACGCCCATTGCTAGGCAACGTGTTTGTGAACAAGTTCCCGCGAAGACAGATTCTTCGTAAACAATCCGTTGTTATGTTACGCAAACAATAGATGAGGCTGTGTTTTCTATTACGTCCGCGCCGAGCAGCGGTGGAGTAACGGAGTTAAGCGACTCGTTTCTAAGCAACGGCTCGGTAAACACACTTCCGTGTAAGCGGTGACGTTATCAACAATAGAGACGATATTTTCCGTGGGGTCTGTGCGGAGTGCTTATAAGAGAAGTGAATGCAGTGACAGAATCAGGTCATGAGCCCCAGCTGGGGCTCGACACCAAGACAGACAGACTGACTGACCGTCAGTGGTAACGTGACTCTGACTCTGACTCTGACTCTGACAGAATCAGGAAACCTGTGTGGAGGCGGGGTCGAATACCTCCACCGTGACCCTGCGAGTCGTAGGAGGCGACGAAAAGGGAAGTCTCAAATTTGAGTCGCTATTTCCTAGTGACTCGGACCCGAGAAAAACTGCGCCTGCAAGAGCCAGGCCCGTCCTCTCGTCAGAGAGGGCGCCCCACAGAAGCAAGACCATAAGTGTTAAACTGTAATAAATATCTGGTCATGAGTTCCAGATGGGGCTCGACACCAAGGCTTACTTACTGACCGTCAGTCGCAATGTAGCTTTGACTTTGACAGAATCAGTTAAGGGGGCTGTTACGAGTCAGCCATAACTGGAGGAGTGAGTCCAGAAAAAAAATTTCTTCCGGGGTTCCAGAGTAATAGAAGACGAAATAGCAAGGAGACTTCATAGTTAGCTGAAGTGTTAATTCCTGTTTTGAGATCCGTTGCCAGAAGACGACTAGTGAAGACGAAGAATCCTAGTGAGTGTGCAACGGTGAACCGGAAGTTGTGTAAATCGATGATATTCTAGTATAAAGCTTCAGAGAAAATGACCAAATTTAAGTGCACAATAAATGAAATATGAGTCCTTCAAAGTCCAAAATAGAGAATAAAAAGTTTGCGAACCACTGTCTTAGACAGTCGATAGGACTCCTTGGAAGGAAGATCAGCCCTGTCGCAAGTCCGCTACCTACACACAGGATAACACAAACACAGAATAAATGCGGACAGACATCCCATGCCTTGAGTGGGATTTGAACCCACGATTCCAGCTTTCGAGCGGACGAAGACATTTCATACGTTAGACCATGCGGCTATTGTGATCGGCTATAGACACTTCGGCCTAATTATTTTTCCTTGCATTTACTTCTAGGCCAGCCTCCCTAGTAGGACTTTCGAGTTGATGATCATTATAAAAAGAATTTATAAAAATATATTGTATATTCTTTATGGCCGGTCACGGTAGCCGAGCGGTCTAAGACATGTACTGTCTTCGCTCTCTTGAAAACCGGGATCGCGGGTTGGAATCCCACTCAAGGCATGGATGTCTAGTTTGTGTGTGTGCGTCTTTCTGTGTTTGTGTACAGGTAGAGGCCTTGCGACGAGCTGATCACCCGCCCAAGGAGTCCTACCGAATGTGTAAGATCTAGAAAAACCAAAGTGAACGGAGTTCATGGAGGTAGGCCTAGGCCCACTGGGGCTGTAGTGCCAAGGAAAAAAAATATTCTTTATGATAATAATATTGTCTCTATTCCAAACCAATTTTAGAGAGAGTGTTTCGCTATAGGGTAGTTTCGTGACGAACTTATCGATTCCTTTTTTCTGCTAGAATGTGAAGGTGTAATTTGAATTGTCTCGATGCGGCAAGTACAATGATTGGAATCGTTTCCGTGTGCAGTGCCGTGTAAATTAACGTTGTAACGCACGGTAGTAATCACCTTGCTTCTTGGTGTGAAGTAGCCCTTAACATGAACCAGAATGTAGGGATATTGCCCTCCATGCCAATTACGTGGGATATATTTCCTGAACACGCGACTTCCGCGCACTCTGTCTGAGAGCGCAGGCGCGCCTACTGAAAGGCAACATGTAGCCGCAAGTTCTGGCCATTTATTACCGAATTAGAGCACACTGTGACTGAAAGAAATGTCTTTAAAATTGTGGTCTTATTTGTGGCTAGCGGCGTTTCGGAAGAACCTGCTGCGTCCATCTTTACGGTAGAAGCTCATTAGTGATAACTCTGTAAGCTGGTAATTACTTGCGGAACAACAAAGTAATATAACCCAGCAAACTATTATTATTATTATTATTATTATTATTATTATTA
>NW_019730110.1:1263236-1292224 GCF_002891405.2 Cryptotermes secundus
GTTGAAATCACAGGAGGTTGGAGAAAACTGCATATTGAGGAGCTTCATAACTTGTACTCTTCTCCAAGTATAATTAGAATGATCAAGTCAAGGAGGATGAGGTGGGCAGGTCATGTAGCACGAATGGGGGAGACGAGGAATGCGTATAGGATATTGGTGGGAAAGCCAGAAGGAAAGAGATCACAGAGAAGACCAAGGCGTAGGTGGGTGGACAATATTAGAATGGATCTTAGAAAGATAGGATGGGATGGTATGGATTGGATTGATATGGCTCAGGATGGAGATCAGTGGAGGGCTCTTGTGAACACGGTAATGAACCTTCGGGTTCCATAAAATGCTGGGAAATTCTTGAATTGAATTGAATTTGAATCTTCAATACCAAGGGACTCAGTCTCACTTCAGTCTTATAACATACAAAAAACATACATTTTTTAAACTCTTCATTCACATTTTACGTGTACACTGCCGCAACCTGATATTTCCTCAGGCTTAAAGCGGCCGGAGCCTGAATCTGACCACTCACCTCCATCTAATGTCCAGTAATGATGGAGCTATCTCTCCACTTCACCATACATATTCGTGGAGGAGCGTTTAATTAATTAAGCACAGTAACAGAGACCGCGCCATAGCTCAAGCGGTTAGTCGCTGACTTCCCACCGCGGTGGCCCGGGTTCGATCCCGGGTCTGGTCAAGTGGGATTTATGGTGGACAAAGTGGCGCTGGGGCAGGTTTTCTCCGACTACTTCGGTTTCCCCTGCCAATCTTCATTCCACCAATTGCTCCACAATCACCCTCACCTATCATCTGGGGCTGGTACAATAGGCCAGAAGTGGCCGCAGTACAAGGGACTCAGTCCCACCCCAACAGCAATAAAAAAGAAGGCACAGTAGCAACTTTACCTTTACCTTACAGTTCTCTAATTATCACATATTTTCAAGCTCCTCTCCTTTATTCACATTTTCATTGTGCAATTGCCATCTACTCATTGACCTGAGGAAGCGTGTTTGCCCCACGTTTTCTGTTTTGTTTCCTTGTCGCTAAATTTTAGGTATATAATCTGGGGTCAGATTTGAACGCAAATAAGTTCTGTGCTTGGTTTATCTTAACCTCACATCTAAATTGCAGCCAACTGCTGGCAGAGAAACTGTGGAGAACATTCACACCATAGTAGAGAGAAAGAGGGTCTACGAACTGTTACAAACATTTCTGTTAGCAGTTTTATAGATTTTACTCCTTCTGCTAATTTCTGTGAGGAGTGGGGTATGCTGTAGAAAGAACGAATGTCTTCTGTATACATGCAGAGAGCACAGAATTGTTTGTAGACATTTTTCCGTGTAGTCCTGCAAAGTATTCATTGTGGTAGGATGTCCTTATTGGTGTGTTTTGTGTATTGTGTTTTGTTTGAACGTGTTGTCACTTAGTGTAATGTGTGTTACTTGTCTGTTGTGTCCTATTGTGTACTACTGCCACCGGGCTAAAACCCAATTGCAGTATAATGAATAATATAATAATGATAAAAAAGTTTTACGTATGCAGAGCAGCGGAAAATTATCCTTCAGTTTATATATTTTGTCACATTTTCTCCTTGGCTCTTGACCGAAATTCTATGCATATATTAACAGATTTTACAAGTTACATTGACAAGTTTATCGTCGTTTCGTGTGAATATACTCGCTCTATTTATAGCTCATTTCTTCTTTCATTATCAACAAATAAAATAGGTTTAAATATTGTCACGTGGTAGCTGTGACTAGAGGCGGGGTTTGGATTGAGAACAGTATTTATTGAGCCCTGAGGTAGGCCGCATTCCGGCATGCGTCAAGACATGTAAAAGTCAAGACACGATGACCGCAACGTGACGCAAAGGAAGCAGCACAGTTGAAACGAATGAGATTATGAAAACCGCCGCACACCGGTCTGAGTCATGATGCTGACTTCATGACGCAGACCAATGTGCGGCGGTATCGCGTCTTGACGCATGACGGTATGCGGCCTATCTTGCAGGCCGTAACTACAAATAACTACGACAGTTTCACTAAGTTACACACTCTAAAGATCATTGTAAGTACAGCACACATAAATTATTCTCAGTATTCACTAGCCGTTACTTGGTAGCAGCTTCTAACAGTCGATGTTGACCTTCCCCTGGGTTCCCGAATTGTTCCTGGTTTCAGTTACCAGCTTCTCATTTCTCCCAACTACAATTCTCAACCTACTCGACAACAGCTGAACTACTACACCCCATTATATTGCCCCGGCATGGACCTCACAGAAAATGTCTCTTCTATTATTCTGTGTCCTCTCGTTTCCGGAGAAACAACGTGTCCAAAAAGCTGTTCCCTAACAACGGCTGTTGTACTGTCGCCTGTTTACACAGCGGTTACTTGGCAGTGTGTCTACCTGTCACAATATTAAAAATTGTATTAATACTTATATTTGTTGGATTGAGGTTTTCACGGCGGTGACTATGAATAGTTCTATTATCTTAGACGTTTGGTCGTATAGTCTGGTAGAAATTTACTGATATTTCCGAGGAATGTACTGCATCCCGCTTAATGAATTTAGGAATAAGACAAACAAGTAAAGAGTTACGCTTGATATTCGCTTATTTCCGATAGTTTGCTTGTCTTTCTCTTCGCCTCTGAAGATGGAGGCATTACCATTCTCCGAAACATAGATAAACTTCTGCGAGACTACTCGGCGACCACCCCAGTATGCAGTACTCTTGAATAGTTTTTCAAGAACTTAGTATGACTATTGCAATGATAGACTATTACATAGCCTTAGTACCAACATGAATATAGTAGGACCTCTCATTGATTAAGCATTGAGATAACCAACACTTCAATAGTTCAGCACGTTAATAACCTTTTGTATAAAACCGACAATGAGGTGTTTAGTTTTATAATTCGTCCTGTTAAGAAAGAAAAAATAACAAAACTAAAATCTTTATCAGTCAATAATTTATTGGGAGCCAAGAATAACCCGTGTTCATCTCACGCAACAATCTAAAGTTTTTCTTTAGAATGAAGGAGGGGCGTGTTTATAATACAGGTGTTATGGGCACGTTGTAATTTGTGTAGCAGAGCGGTTTTATTCTTAGGAGTCGATACAGATTTCGAATTGATAAACTAGCTTAGTCGATTTATTTATGATGAAAGACTTATTTGGTTTCGAGAGTAGTCGAATCACATTACTACCCCTCGCATCCCCTAACCCTGCCAAGAACCCGAACGAGTTGGCCTAAGCCGTAACGATCCAGAATTTCTGCTGAGTCGGGTTCGTGTTCCTTCGGTTCTGTATAGGAAGAAACTTGGTACTTCAAACAGACAAAAAACAAAAAACAAACTCCGTGGCCTGTAGTCCGCAAGCAAACTATACCGACCGAGCGACCGCCGCTTGTCAGCTAAGTTAGTCGTAACTTGAGCAGATAGAGGGTGTCGCGTGTTCAGCACAACGAATCCCACGGCCGTTAATTTCGGTTTTCTAGATCGGAGACGCTATTTCCTTGAAGTAGCTCCTCGATTATCTTCACGAGGCTGAGCGGATCCCGTTCCAGACACACTACTTCTCAGGAAATCTGGTAGCGCAGACAATCGAACACGGGACCTTTGGATCTGTAGCCAGAAACTCTGACCACTAGACCACAGAGAAGGTCAGCATAGGGGCAACTTTATCTTTTCACAAGACTATACGGTGTCACTATCCAGACGATCAGAATATGAGCAATCACCTCAGTGTAAAAGTCAATTTGTATATGAGGCAAATTACTCGTAATTCGTGCCATGACTCACAGGACTACGCGAGATAAAAGTCAGACTTAAAGCGTTGCAAAGCGCATGCTTGGAAACGTGAAGGAACGAGAAATATTTTGTTGATTTACTGCAGGAGCTCACACCTCCCCCTTTTGTTACGACTAGACAATTCGCTCCGGATGGAAGTTCGTAACGAAAGGTTCTGTCTTCATTAGCAGAGTGCAGCCACTTGACGCTCCAAACATTCCACATAAAAGGGCTCCATTATAAAAATACAAACACCAGTGCATGTCCAGCATTTTAAACCGAACTCTTAGGCCAAACGACAACTTTACTTTTTGTATATCACGACAGGTATATGCGGTCTCCTAAAGCCAATAGTCTTTAAATATTTTCTTAAATAAATTAATTTTTATGAAGAGATTTAAAGAAATTCAAACTGTTTATCTGCAGGGCGTCGCGCATGGTGGAGAGGGACTTCCTATATTACGTATACTTAATTAAGCGCCAGGCCTTGAAGAATTATTGGGTATAGGATGTATAACTTTATGCATTCGTAACATTGCACTTTATAAAGCAGTCATATTCACGATATCTTTGCCTGTTGTTCTGTATGGGCGTGAAACTTTGTCTCTGACAGTAAGGGAGGAACATAGACTGAGGGGGTTGAGGAGAATATTTGGACCGAAGAGAGATGAAGTGACAGGAGGTTGGAGAAAACTGCATAACGAGGAGCTTCATAACTTGTACTCTTCTTCAAGTATAATTAGAATAATCAAGTGAAGGAGGATGAGGTGGGACAGGGTATGTAGCACGAATGAGGAGAAGAGAAATGCATATAGGATTTTGGTGGGGAAACCAGAAGGAAAGAGCCCAATAGGAAAACCAAGAAATATGTGATGACATATTATAAAAATGGATCAGAGGGAAATAGAATAGGGCGGTATGGACTGGATTTATCTGCCTCAGGATAGGAACCACTGAAGTGCTCTTGTGAACATGAGAATGAACCTTCGGGTTCTATAAAATTTTGGGAAATTCTTGAGTAGCTGCACAAATGGTGTATTCTCAAGAAGGGCTCAGCTACATGAATTAATTAGTTAGTCAGATTCAAGATTTGCCTCACTAAGAAAGCGCCCCCAGTGTCCATTCGATCGGAGGCTATTTATTGTGTGACAATTCCGGATTATCCTGCTTCAACTTTATTGGCCGTGGTGAAAGTCTGTCTACCTTATTCAGACGAACATCCTACCAGGACGTGACACCGTCTAGTCCGATAGAAATTTATCGATATTTCAGAGAAACTTACGACCTTCATGTTTAGGAATGAGGATCAACCCACGCAGAAATGCTACTTGTTACTTCCCTGTTTGATTGCTGGCCTCACTCTTCCACCCTGAAGAAGCGTCGGTGAACTTGTCGCGAAGTGCACGCCAACTTACCCCAGAAGACAGCATAACCATGGGAACATCGAGCGGGTCTCCTTTGTTTATACTAACAGCTGCTTCCAGACAAACGCTTTTTATAGTCCTTTATTTCAGATCGTCTCATCTCTGTCGTGCTCCTTGCGTAGTGTGAAGATATGTGTCTTAATGCATGCCAGTACCCTGTAATTAGCAGGCATTTATAACACAAATTTGATTTACTAAACAATAAATTACTCCGCCTCGCTGTTTATGCTTGCTTATTCTTGTTTTTCTGTTTCCTCCAGGAGAGAGAAAGAGAGAGAGAGAGTGTGTGTGACTATTTGAGTGAGACAATAATGCAGCACGAAACCTTACCGACCACATAAGAATACTCGGAGGGAGGTCTTCACACATGGAACAGGATTATTACGCGTGTCACGTTAGGATGAAGAGCAGGCACTTTACAAGTATAGGCCTATATGGAAAGTTGTACTGCACATATAAATAATGAAGATGTAAAATTTATTAAACACAACAGGAAAGATGATTACATTGGGATCATAAAATTTAACTTACCATAGCAAAATAATCAGAAATTGTCTGTTTTCAAGTTTCACAAAAAAAAATCATAAGAGTACACTCTTAGACAGAAGTTTCTAAAATCAAAAATTGAAACATAAAATGAAATGACATGATAAATAAAAAAAATAATGATAATATAAATAGTAAATAAATTTTTACTTATTTAACATATATTTATTTATGTGTTAAACATAACAAGCAAACAGACAATTACAAAGCTAGNATAAATATAAAATAAAACAAGAAAAAGCATGCAAGCTACATACCAAACCAATATCATCCTCCCTGATTTGTATAGATATATACCTTCGACAAGTAACAGATTCTTCTGCAAATACTCTTAGCATGGATGTACCAGAAATGTCTTAAGTCAGAATATTACTTGACTGGATATGCCAGAAATTGTGTCATGCCTGTGAAAGAGTTACAGGCAAAGAAAATAACATTCGGTAATGTACATGTAGTATGAGTGTATTGTATCTTGTATCAGAGTGGATGTTTCATCTGTTCTATCACAAGCAAATGCATTGATTTTTTTAATTTTGATATATAATGTTACAGTGTATTATATTTAAATAAATGTTTTCGAACCTGTGTGTCCTGATCTCATTCGTGTGTTTCTGTTTTATAGATCTGATCATTAGAGGGCAAATACTTATATATCATATATGAAAACATATGTACATATTTATAATTCTGCGCTGAGGGAAGTACCTAATGTATAATACTGTCACGTGTTGGGTACATGTCACGCGACAAATAACTTTACGCCTTATTTGATATAGCGAATCTACTGAACACCCGCTCTTACAATCACACAATTTACAATCTCACAATTACTGCCATCGGCAGTATCGCAAATACTTCTCTTGTTTCCATTCACTCCGAAGAGTTCTAGACTGTTACTGGCTCAATACTCTCTCTCTCTAACTAATCACTCACTGCTACTGAATAGTGTTCGCTGCTCCTTAATTAGCCTCGGAACGGACAACACAGAAAACAGTTACGTGACAGGTACCGCTGTTGCGTGACGCCGTGTTTGACGGTGTTGCTAGCAACGCTGTCGGGAGTTGTTTACGGCTGAGTAGTAACCACGGTATTCCTTGTTACGTCACCGCGGCAATGGTTGCCTGGCACAGCCGCTCCTCTGCCACGTCATCGTGCGGGGGGAAGAGTGTTTACGGAGCGTCGCGTACTGGTGGAAGGAGTGGGGGTATGTGACGTCACTCGAGGAAACGCAGAGTTCACGTGACCCCCACTTCCCGTTGCGCCATCCACGTCACAATACTGTCCTTTAGAAGCTTGAAGTTACGCAGCCCTGATATAAATTATATGTAAATATTTCATAAATTTCTGACATGTGATCTTGATCGTAAATCAAAGCCTACATGTCCTACGAACTGCGAAATATTTAAGACGTTGAAGGAACATATTTTGTTATCACAAGATTCCGTTGTAAACAGGATGTTGTTTGTTGTGAGCTGTGCATTGTCCGTGTTGTTTTCTTGTGTCCTCAGTAGGCGAATGTTCCCCACAGTGAAGGTACGGCTCAGCGGGCTTGAACCTACAGCCTCCTATATCGTGTTCCTGGACATCGTGCCTGTGGACGACAAACGATATAGATACGTGTACCACAGGTAAGTGCTGCCCCACTGTGTCAGATTGCTTGAATTACTTTATTCTGAGAACACGGAAAGAGGAACCGTGACTCGATACACTGTACATCTTGACTCGAGCTGGTACTATTCCACTCCAGCCAGCGCCTGATTTAAGGGGAAGTTACCAGGACTGTGGCCCAGGGTCCTCCACAAAATACAAATGGGATACAAAGAATTTATTAAGACATTTGTTTCTTTATAAGCATGAAAAGTTAATATTTCTAGTTGTTACAAGAAATAAGTAAAATATAAAATGTTTATAATATAAATTTATTGTTACTGATAGGGGTTTCTTACGTAGTAACGTGGAAGAACACAGAAAAAGACAGAATATAAAGAAATACAATGAATGATGAAAAAATGTTGAAACAGATTCTCTAAAAGAAGTAGCCAAACTCTGGCTCATGAGCCATCTGCGATTTTTTTGATCTGTTAGTCAGCGCCTGCGGTAAAAAAAAAAGCCTGTTTGTTACAAACTGACTGCTCAAAATAAAATCTGCTGCTTGAGAAGCCTGTACCTAAACACCTGCTTCATCCAATCCACGTCTGTTTGCGACTCTCTGACGTCTAAAATTTATCGCATGCCTCTCCGATGTTCAGTAAGTTTGGCCATCCCTCTTCTGAATTATAAACTGAAAAGTCACCAGAAGAGAAACGTTGCCAAAGAAGAGATGAGGACGTGCAGTCAGACTTTCTTGCATCATGACGTGAAGAAACTCAAGAAACAAAGGGAAGGTAAAGTTATCCCTGTACTTAATTAATTAATTAATTAATTGAGCACTGCGCCATGAAGATGTATGGAAGAGTGGAAGTATAGCTCCATCATTCTCAGATTCAAACCCCTACCGCTTTACCTCCAGAGAAAGAGCACCCCGTACCCGTTGGATAGGATTCTGGGTTGGCCCCACAGCCAGTCTGGATGCTGTGGAGAGGAGAAAATTCTTAACCCCACCGGGAACCGAACTCCGACCCCTCGGTCGTCCAGCCAGTAGCCAGTCGCTATTCCGACTCCTTGATCTGTATCGTATCAAAGGAAAATAAGCGATTAGTTCTTCCTATAACTTCTTGTTATATATAATTTTGAAGAAATTCTGTCTTCACAGGGTTAAAGCAGCAGAACTGCCATTTCTTAGAGCAGTTAAAGTAGCTACCGGGAAAGATAAACTTAGAAACAAAATCTAAAAAAATGTGGAGTGAAACATAATGCATACGTGGAAAAGAAATCTTTTAATCAAGGAAGAATGGAAGCATGATCCTCGGACGAGAGAAGTGTTAAATGCAGTTACCTGTTTTTGTTTCCTTCCGAGCTATGTAAGTGTTAGTGTCATGCTGCCTGACCAGCCATATGCCAACTGTTACTCTCGAGTCCGTACACCTCTTTATTGAGTTATCAACATAAGTTCTGGGCTATAAACTTCCTAGCAGCTTAATACCTTATGTGTATGTTCTGATGTTAACTATAGAGATGGGAAATGATTAAGGTAGCGACTCTGTTATTAGAGCCGGTGACGTCAGCAGGTTGCTCTGTGGTCAGATTGCATCACAGGCACACACTTCCACTTAACACGAAATGGAACAGGTTTAGCTCAGAATGAAGAAATATGCCTGAATTTGTATTCAAGATAAAGTCACTAAATATTAATTTCATTGACGATATAATTTGTTCCTGTTCTGTAGTTCACCGAGCAACGTAGCTGAAACAGTAATTTTTTTTTAAATTCTCAGAGTGGGGGGGGGGTGGAATCTAGCTGGGTCCACTCTGCATGGCGGCCACTGATTGGCCTATTGTACCTACCCCCGGGTGATTATGATGATGGAGAATTTGGTGGAATGAAGATTGGTAGGGGAAATCGAAGTAATCGGAGAAAATCTGCCCCAGCAACATTTTGTCCACAACAAATCCCAATTGGCCACACCCGGGCTCGAATCCGGGCCACCTCGATGGGAATCCAGCGACTAACCGCTTGAGCTATGGCGCGGCAAAAACAATAAGTTTGAGGCTTGTATTCGAGAGGTGGCCGGTTCGTTTCCCGATCAGGACACTGACTACCCTGTCTTAAGTTTGTCGTAGTTTTCATCAGCCCCTCCGGGTACATTCCGGAATAGTACCTCAAATAGGCCACATCCGTTCCGAGCCAGTATTCGCTAATCAACAAATTATTCGACGTCATTTATCCTGAATTGTTATATTCAGGCACAAGAGACTTTCGTTGAAACCGGATGGATAACGTCTTCGACCGTTTGAACATTCGGATGTGTGTTCTAAACCCGACAGGTGCATCGTTGTCAGTCTGCAGTTGTTTCGTCTTTGAGTTGTCCTGTACAGGTAAAATCCGTCTGTAATATGAACCAGGGTACGTCATAACCTGTTTAGGCAACATTACGGAAGAAAATTTCTGTGTATTTATGTTTGAATTCCCCTTCGCTGTAAGAACACCAGAATTGTATTAAAAACAGACTGTAATAACATTCTAATGATGACGTAACGATTTACGTCATCAACTTGCGATGACGTACCTTTGTTCCCATAGCAGATGGAGAGCAGTGGACCTGAGACGGCGTGATCTCCCGGACAAGGAGTCCTACCGACTGTCTGTAAGAATCGTTGTTCTAGATTAAGTCCGTCAAAGTAGAATAAAACGAATAAATGAAAATGTGGATTTTTTGTTGCAGTTCTCAGTGGATGGTGGCGGGTTCTGGGGATTCTCCCCTTCATCACAATCTGTACGTCCACCCGGACTCAGCAGCCACTGGTCAGCTCTGGATGGCTCAGGGGGTTGTCGCGTTCGATAAGCTGAAATTAACAAACAACAGAAAGCCTCTAGTCAGAGGTCAGGTGAGTGGGCCCCAGAGTCTCTCTGGACACGGTGGCGACAGGAAAAGATTTTACCAAATGCCTGTAGTCAGTTCCGTATGCAGCTTTAGGTTAAGTGCCTGGGCTATTCTGTCTTATGCAGAATTCTTAAGAACCAGCTTATTTATTTAAGTAAAATGTAAGTAAAAGTAAAGGTATCCCTGTAACAGGCCGTGAAGGCCCATAGGGCTGGGAGACGTTGAGGGTCCCACATTATCTAGACAATCGGCTCAAAGATGGCGGTAAGGTTGTCAGCCTTACGCGCTGGCCGCGCTTCACTCCCCAGGAAAATTATTTAATTAATTCGTTGTACTCATTTCTGTTAGAGGCTGAGTCAACCCCAGGGCCATAGCGCGGCCGGAAGGATTTGGTCAATTGAAAAAAAAAAATTCAGTGACCTCATCGGGACTTGAACCCGCGACCTTTCGGCTTGTAGCATAGCCCCTCAACCAACTACGCTACTTTCCATGACCAATCTTCCGATTGACTTTCATCGGTGGTGAATATAACCGGTGAAGTGTTTCACTAACATCTGTAGACCTGTTTCAATTTTGATTAAAATCCGACAAAAATAACGGAAAATTTCGTCATTACCTACAAGCATTTTTGTGTGAATATCGGACATAACTCGCTAAAATATTTCTCATTGGGGAAAACATTTCGAACTAATGATTATAGATACAAATGGAACACAGATTTTGTTCTTCATATATTGTTGCAAAAGTCACAGAGCTTTCAAGATAATTGTAAATCCCCCCTCCCAAGATCTAACAACTCGAGAAGGATTTGATTGATTTTAATCAAGTTCTATGTTCAAAGTTCTTGCAGAGTTTTGTCGAATCTTGTCAAATTTCATAAAAATTGGCTCGTTACTGTTGACACTTTACATAGAATTCTAATTACAGTAGCAATGTACTATAATTTTTGGCAATATTTTTCATTTCCTCCATGTAAGAAATTGCGTTTCACCTTCACATAAACCACACGGCTACTTTAGTTATCCCTTCCAATTCATCACATTTCACTTGTTTATTTGACCTGTAATAAATTTGCAGGAGCATGAAATATTTTATATCCCTGCAAATTTATTATAGGTCAAATAAACAAGTGAAATGTGATGAATTGGAAGTGATAAGTAAAGTGCCCATAATTAGAGGACTTAGGGCACATAGACCAGGGCATATCTCAAAAACTGAACTTATGGATGGAAGAACAGGTGTTTTATCAACAATTTTAGAAGCATCTGAAGATGACCAGTGTTTGTCGAAACACAACTGACATAGAAGAGATTTTAATGTTCAAACTTGTAAAGGTTTTAAAAAGCAAGTTGTATGTGAGGCTGCTAACAGGAATAAATAAGCATGTAACATGTTTGAGAGAGATACACAAATTAAATAGAAAGTAAATTGAAAGCAATATAAGCCTATAGCACTAAACATGAAAATCATAAGAAATGTACATGCAGAGAAACAAAGTTTCATAACATCACAAAAACATTACAAATCAAAATCGAAGTAAAGAAAATATGAATGTGACAATTTTGAGCATCACTAAAATCAACAACTAATCTCAGTAAAATCATCACAGATGAAGTTCTGAAGTGAGAAATACCATCTACAAGCATCCTCCCATTCGATGTTGCATAACCTATTCAGATGAAGAATCGTCTTTAAATAGAATATGAACTGTAATTTTGAATATAATTTCTAACTGGAAAATCAAACTGTTCCAGATTTCTCTGCATTCGATGCATAAATATCTGCCCCGGGTGCATATTCTGCCGACCACAGACCTGGAGACACCGGCAGAGTGCCAAGCGTGTGTGGAACGTGCCCTCACGTACACATTTCCAGAAACAACGTTCATCACAGTAACAGCTTATCAGAATCAGCAAGTACGACTCCGAAGACATTACACCAAGTTTAATTTAAATATGTTCTACAGAGGGAATTTGTGATGTTTCTTATTTTGGTTCAAGACATGTTTGATGGTTGGTCATTGTCAGATTATGACATAGTTCATAATGTAATCGTTAGGAACTTGGTAGGTTTCGTTTTCAACATACAATGGGAACATAAGTTACCATGCCAGAGATCCTGTTGAACACACATAGACTTTCCTTTCATGAACTTTTGTACTCAAGATATGAAATATTTTCACAGATGTGTTGGACACATTTTATAAGACAAATAACAGAATGTTGTTCTAATAAAATTAGTAAGGTCAATTCTAATGTGTTCTGAGAATAATAATAAGCGCAAATATGTCACAATATATTACATTTTGCATTGTTAAGTAACTGGACTTTGTCCATCATCGACTATGCTCCAGAAGCACAAAATATTTTTGAAGCTGGCTGTATCTCCACCTTCAGGTGATTTGGGGAGGGGAGAGGCACATACTCAGTTGAGTCCATTTGAAAAAGCGATTATCTCAAGCACTGCACAATTTAATCATCTATATATGCGACTGGAATAAAATTCTGTCAACAAGAAACAGTAAAGAGTATGGAGATACATATGAGGACCTGAAACTGAGATCAGACAGTGTCTTGATACAGTTACATTTTATTTATTCCAGATAACTCGCCTGAAAATTGCCAGTAATCCATTTGCTAAAGGCTTCAGAGAAGCATCAAGAACCAGGTATGTAGGTACATTCATATTTCTTACCCCACCAACAAGGAATTCCAGAATGTATCTTGTATGACTGATTCATAAAATTATGTCATATTCAAACTGTGATCATCAGCTGTGTTTTGTGATGATGGCTGTAACTGGAATATGAGTCCTAATGATCTCTACTTCATTCCTTGAACCAGGATAGTAATGTCAATACAAAACTAGGCTAGAGGCTGGAAGGTCAAGGAATTAGGTTTGTGTCCCAGACAAGTGCAGGGGTGTGCGTGTGCGCGTGCGTGTCTGGAAGGAAGTGTTGGTATCTTCAGTGTGCTAAATTCATGTATACATAGCTGACATCCATATGGTCGCTTTCATTTCTGCAGAATGAATACTCATTGGAAAAGGTTCCTGTATAATTTATATAATTGTCAGTTTAGGAGAGTGAATGTTGTCTGAAGTCATTTCACGCATTTCAATCAATATGCGGTAAAATCAAAGAAAAGCTTATGGTCTGCAAGTATTAGTGATCTGCTAATCTCAATATCTGAAACATAATCATCATCTGATGAGAGAGATTAAAACTGTGACAATACAGCACTTAAGTACAATATTGTCTGAATCTACCATCTTATAAACAATCCTGATCATCATCATCATCAGTAATCTGTCAAGACGACAGGTCCACAGTCTCTTTCAAAACAATTCCTCCACTTAATGCGATCTAGAGCTTTCTCCTTCAAATGACAGTATCCTCTTCTGTCCCCAAGGTCATCCAGCATCTTCTTACGTCTTCTTCCTCGTCTTCTTGTCACTTCTATCCGCCCATCTATCTTTCCTTCGATAGCTTCTTTTAGAAGGCAGTTTCTGCGTAAAACATGACCAATCCAATTAGCCTTCCGTTTTCTTATTTCATGTAGGATATTCCTCTGCTCACTGACTCTAATTAACACTTCTTCATTTCTCACATAATCGGTCCAACTGATCTTCTCCATTCTTCTCCAACACCACATTTCGAAACTTTCCAGATGTTTCTGATCTACTGCCCTAAGTGTCCATGTTTCAGCCCCATACAGAGCTATGATATGATGAATAAAATCTTTTATTGTTTATAAAAGGACCCATTTACTGAGATCAAAAACTTAATGTAAAAAGTAAAATAAAGCAGACTACATTGGCATATATTTTAGGTTGTTGTTAAATATAACATAACTTTCCATTTTGGGTTTAATTACATTTTTAAGATAAAAAAACATTAAGTTCATGTGCTCAGAATATTTGAAATTCTTATTTCCCCTTGTTTTTCAAGATTTTATTATGTCTTTACTTCGTGCTTGTTAAGCAGACTATGAATATAAATTTACAAAATATTTTTGAATTATACATAAAATTCACTTCTCGTTTTCAGGGATTCACTGGACAACACTCAGCATCAAAGATCAGAATTTCCAGCACCACCACTAGTTCGATCTTCCACATTCTATCCAGCTGATCTGCTTGCAATGCCTCCAGATTTCACCATGCCACCTTCTTTTTCACCATCATCAACATCATTGTTTCTATCAGGGAGGTCCTCATTGGATCCTTATTGCATCCCTGGTATATGTTCTACATTGCTTCATCCAAACCAGAATCCATATGGATACCATTCAGCTCCACCAAGACCTCCACCCCTTACATTGCCTGTAAAATTTGTAGTGCCTCCAAGAACTGACAATGTTCTGAGTGACCCTACAAGGCGATTATGTTTTGAGGACAGTTCATCTGATGAGAATATGAACATATTGACAAATAATGAACATTGCAAAAAGATCTGTATTGATAATTATTCTAGAATCATTTTGGAAGAAAATAACTCAAGACGATACATTTCTGAGTACTTTAAAGATGTATACCTTAATAATTCACACAGAAACCTTTCTACTGATAGTCATCAATCAACAGACAGTGATGAACCACGTACAAACATTATTGCAGATAAACAACCAAGGAAAAATTCAGTAGAGAATTTTAAAAAACTATGCAATGTTGATGATAAATCCAAAATACTGCCAAATGGTGTGCACTATAGGAGATCAGTTTCTAAAGACATTCTCACTCAACAAAGAATAACAGAGGAAATATCCTCAAAATCACAAAGTAATATTCAAAGGTTTCTAGTGGATCCAGTAGTATCAGTTGTATGTGATAAACAAAGTTGTGAAAGAAAAGAATCAAAATTATTTACAGCACATAGGTTAGAATCAAATTCACAAAAGATAACAGCTGCATCTCCACTGGATCTGACAAAACTTAAGTAAATTCATATTCGTAATTTATAAAATGCCCCAGGGCTGTTATTCTGTCTTTGTTATCTAGGATCTATGTTTCTACTGAACAGAAATTACCCCTGTTTCGATTTTATTTAAAGCCCTATTGTTTTAAACAATCTGATTTATATAGCATTGTTCTATATAGGACTAAATTAAATATTTAACTATTCAATAAATTATTGACCAACAGATGCCCTCAAGGTGGACTGAAGACAGAGGTTTTGGGGTATAGATATTCAACATCTTCCCTATCTATAATATCTGGGATGTTATTTAAATGTAAACAGAAGGAAATTTTTGTAATAACAAATATAAAATATAAGTCATCTCCAAACAAGATCTATGCAAGTACATTCTAGATATGATTCTCTCCCACAGACAAAATAGAAATGGCCCAAGGGTCGCTTAACCGGCTAGTAAAATGCATTAGAAGTTTCTTTGTTAGGCTACTTAATGAATTTACAAAAGTTGTTAAAATGAGATCTTCCATGTTCATTGCACAACTGGCAATTCTGTGATACTGTTCTACAAATTGACTGGCTGGTTTAAATTTGAACATTCCCCTTAATATGAGATAATGCTTTAAGCTGGCTGACTTTTGGCCCATTCCATATCCATTGCTCTAGTTCTAGGTCTCCTATCCAACAAAATTTACCAAGGTCATGCAGTGAGTATCATTTCAGTGAGAAGATGTTATACAGCTTATAAATACATATTTTAATTAATTTTAATGCACATGGATCAATTATTCTCTTAACTTCATTTTCCCTTTTTAATTTCCAACCTTTCCTTTAATTTTAAACTCAATCCAAAAAATTTGGCTTATCTTTCAAGAGGCATTTTTTATGGCTGATCTACAAACATAGGTATGTGTATCATGATATCCAAGTTCTAAATTATTTTGCAAACCTTTTCAAAGTTACTTCTACTTCTTATGAAACGTGCATCTGTGTACCACAGGAATCTAATATTTTACCTATATAAGTCATCTATACATCCACTCCCCCATACGCCTTCATGGCTTTGTGCTTAATTAGTTAAGCTTTACCTTTACCTTATAAGCCATCACTAAAGAAAGGTTAGAATTTTTTTTGTATGTTTATGGGGTTGACAAACTACACATTCTTTCCAGAATAATATGTAGTTCTAGTCAACCATCAAAATTCTTTACTTACCATCACACCCAGTAAAATTGCAAACAATTTACCACCCACAATACAGTAAAGAAGAAAAGAAAGAAGACAATCTTTACTTCTTATTAAAAAATGAAAAATATGCTGAGTAACTTATTAACATGTCTTGACACTAGACAGTATTTGGCTGGTTATCTGTCTTGACAAAATTGTACTTGTACATGTTGTACCTTTAATATTTATGTCTTTGTAATGTGTAAATTATTAAATGTAATAAATTATTATATTATATGCATTTATATACTTTGATAATGTACCTTGCCATTGTTGATGTCAAAACGAACTGCTCTATGAACATGATACATCAAAATTCTTTTTGGTACCTTGAGTATGATATTACAACTATACCACCAATAATAAAGGAAATTCTATTACAAGACTTATTTAGAGGCAATTTGACTACATATCATGAGACTAACAATATGGCATAAAGCCTCAAAATATAAGAAGCATTATGCTTCAAGTAAGCCCTCTATAACGTGAGTCGATTCTATATACTTCTGTTGATGATACCTTACACCTGGGATACTGAGTTTCTAGATTTTATCCACAATCTGGTGTTCTTGACGGAATACAGCAATTTGTAAATTGATCTCTTTCCATCCCCAGGTATTTATTCCAGAGAGCAATTATATAATAAATATGACTTATGTACACCACAGACAGCCAATGAAGCATACACAGAATTTGAGAGTTTGAAAAATATTAACAAACGTTAAACATAATTAAATTTGTTTATGTTTCAGAAATATCACTTTTTAAAAGTTTCAGAACAAAGTTCTGGAAAATATATGATTACTGAATTGAAAAAGAGAAATGAAGGTTGCTGCAGAATGAGTAACTTTGTACTTGATACAGACCTCTCATTTTAGTTAGTACAGCTCAATTAAGAGGTTATAGTAGGCAAGGAAATGGATTACTTGGAGAAGACTAGAGAGGGATGTAGAATTAAGGTAAAGGGAACAGTTTGAGAGAATGTGGAAGAAAATAAATTTGATATTTGAGACCTAGCATAAAACAGATATACTGGATTTAAATGGCTCAAGGTAGGGTAAATTGCTGAGTTAGAAATTTTATTGCTCTCACTTCAGTCTCTGTCCAACTTCATCCATGTATTAAAATTCACACTTTGAAGCCTCTTTGTCTCTTCTTATTATTTATTTAACACAGCATGTTTCAACCTAACTAGTCATCATCATGTGTATAATATCGCAAATGAAAACTGCTGCTCTGTTGTTATGCTGCTGTATTTTGCATTTTACAAGTAATGTGAAATGCTTATAAAATATTTTATTTTTAAGTTATTTTTTAGATTATCTTTTGTTGTGCACACATGTTTGAGTCTGGTGTATGCATCTGGTGTGCTGGTTTCTTTCCTTTGTGCTGGATGTAGCAAAACAATGAATTCTAATCATTCTGCACTACACAAAACTATGATATGGAATTGAGTCAACATAGTTGGTACTAGTAAACTGAATACAAGTAAAAAATTCTCTTTTGCTTAAGAGACTGTACTAATAATTTGTAACAAAAAAAAAACTAACAGCGGCAAAGATACTCGTAAGTTGTGTTAAAATTCAAAATTAATTCCTTTTTCATATACAGGGTTACTATAAATGATTCATTCGTTTTTACAACGCTATATTTTCCAAAGTACTATACATACAAATATGATTGATATATAAAAAGAACCGTAAACTCACCAAGTTTGTATTATATGCACCAGTTGGCAGCACGAGTTCAGTGCCTTTATAAAATAGCGACAAAGCAAGAAAAGAGTTTTTGTTCGTCTGTTATAGCAGTGCAACGCGCATTCAAAAGAGAGCACGGAAAAGAACCGCCATGTAAACAAAGCATTTTTCGGTGGTTTGTGCAATGTTCGTCGCTACCTAAACAATGAACTTCGGCATCGCTGGATTGGGTGTGTTGGTGAGGATGACGTAGCTCTGTTCACTTGGCCCCTCAGATCACCTGATCTAACGCCTTGTGACTTCTTCTTTGGGGGTACATTAAGGACCGTGTTTACGTACCCCTACTGCCAAGAACACTAGTAGAGCTGAGGGAATGCATCGATGATGCAGTGATGACCATTGACAGGATTATGCTACAAAATGTGTGGAACGAGCTCGACTACCGCCTGGACGTGTGGCGTGTGACCCAAGGGGCACACATAGAATATTTGTAGAGTGTGAAGAAAACTTTGTGAGTTTACGGTTCTTTTTATATATCAATCATATTTGTACGTGTATTGCTTTGGAAAATATAGCGTTTTAAAAACGAATGAATCATTTATAGTATCCCTGTATTACAATGCAACTCATAGCTCAACAAGCAAGCCAATTAATCTACTGGCAAGCGTTTCCTTAAGTCTAGTGACTGGAATATAGAAAAAGAAACCTGATTATGCCTGCTTCAGGCCAAATAAAACCTTTCAGCAACTTCTTTACCAGCCCTGTGATAGACTATCATTATGAGTAATGGGTACATAGCTTTCAGTTAGCCAAATCAATAAAATGGAACAAGACGTTCCAAATCTTTTGGCTGTTGAGAAGTATTGCATTTTCATACAGCAAAAAATAATTCTTCGACAATGTGTGTTTGCATTTTGCAAATTACATAGTTTGCGCATAGGTTTGCGGGCGAGTGGGAGAAACTATGTTCAAATTCTTTACGGTAGATGGCTCTTGCTTCCACATTCTGTAGCGTGCGTGAGAACGTGATTATCGATATCTCTTCCGTTGACGTTTTGTGTTCACATATCTACTCAAGAGATGTCACTAGGAGAGAAATATCTTGCACTTGCGGTCATGAAATGCGGAAAAGTAACGCTGAGAACGCCATAAAAAATTGTACGATATCGCTGTCCCAAGAGGCAATAGTAGTTACAACTTGCACACCGAGCAAATCAGTGTAACCATATTTGTATTCTGGTGGGAGAAGGGGGTGCCCGGGGCTTGGCAACCCTGGCTGAGAATTTCGTGGTTCCTACAGCCAAACTTTGGGAGAGTACCTCCGTGACACCATGATCGCTTCTTTCCAAATCCTTTCCAATTCATCACTCATCCTCTGTCAGTCGACGTTACATAATCTGGATACGAATAGCACAGTGAAAAAATCCACGGAAAATGTGGAATTATTCTGTTGACGACTTGTATCCTGTTTGTGCTCGCATATAAAACGAAGGTGTTGCCGTCACACAGACAAATGTTTATTATTATTAACATCAGTTCACAACACATTTCGGCCCAGACAGGCCGACACCAGGCCAGCTTCGTAACCAGGTATTATATGAATCTTCTCTGCATATTTGTAGCATTCTTTTATTTTAATTTAAACTCTCAAATTTATTTAGTATTAATCGGAGCCGACCAATTGCAACTAGCAAAGAAAATGTTTCATTCTGGCACTGTACTGTATTCGTATTCCGTCATCATTGTGTATTTCCTCAAGAAGCACATGATGATGCCCCGTCTAGAGAGAAATGTGTGGTAGAAACATTTGTTTGTGTGCCGGTAACTCCTTCAGTTTTGCAGAATTACTGATCTCTCATTATCCCGTGAAGACATGTGTAGCCACGGGTTTAATAATCAGGAGAATATCTATTTATGGCTCTACAGCCATTATGGACCTTGGCCGCTTTTTCAGTTTCTTAATCAGCCCGTCGCAAGGCGCTACCTGCACACAGAACAGCACAAACACAGAATAAACGTACAGACATCCATGCCTCGAGTGTGATTCGAACCCACGATCCCAGTGTTCTAGTGGGCGAAGAGAGTTCATGCTTTAGCGCGGCCACTGTGATCGGCCATGGGAATACCGATAAACGTTTAATTCTTTAAAAATTTCGCTACGAGTGGTGTATGAAAATCTACTTACTGACTCCTCGTCGCGGATTATAACAACAAGCACTACTTAATTGAGGTGAAAATGGATGAAGAATGTTTATGTACATTTTTATACATGACCGCTGAAGCATTGCGAGTGGAACTGCCATGATGGTTATTGTGGGAGGGGCAACGGATTACGCTGCGAACAGGAAATACATTCCGACTTGTACCATATCGTCCCCCGAACTTGACAAACCGCAAACCGTTTGCATAGCACCCACGTCCTTTCAAATACTATCAGGTACCTAACTACAATTCAGCGAACTGTTTTTGTGATTTAGAAGCCTGTAACATAAAGATGTCTCCCAGTACAATTGTCTCTTTATCTTCTGAGCGAAAGGTAAACCCAACCACATCACACCTTTATAACAATAACATTGAATCACGGTTTCACATTCTCCAGGCGTCAAAGTAAACACGTTGCAAAAAAAAAAAAAAAAATAGAGAGTTTGGTCGCTCATTTTGCTTTCTTTGTTGTTCTTCTTCTCCCGCTTTTGATGGGTTAGTCCTTTGGTCTCTTCCCAGTTGGTTAATGTACGTCGTATGTACAATTAATGTAGAATTGTGTTAATTAAAGTTGTTTACATTCCCTACAGTACGGACAATACTTTGTAAGATGAGGCACCGACTAAACAGTTAACATTAATTTACTGCATCTACATCACGAGCCTCATATACAATCTTATATACAAAAAGAAAAANTAGCGTAGCTACTGGCAGGGCCTCCCTTGCTGGACAGGTCAAAGGGTAGGCATCAGACGAAGAGAGACACCGAAAACTGATGCCGGAAGCAGCGTCATCAGCGGCGACTTGAAGCACAGAGAAAATGATGCTCGAGATGGTTCAAGTTCGTATAGCAACAGGCGTTACCAGAGTGGTTTGAACGGCTGTTGTACTGCGATGTGGAAAGCAAATGGAAAAACTACCACATTATCACTATTCCTGGATAGTCTCTTCCCAAAAACAGAATATCGCATTAAGTGGAGAAACTGTTTTGGAAGAGGCTGTGGACCTGTCATCTGACAGATTACTGATGAATGAATGAATGAATGTCTTAATTCAAACTCGCGTAGTATGGTTCGTCCACTATGGGAGTCGTTTCTGTGTGTACTGTGTCTGTGAAGTGTCCTTCCTTTTTGGCTGCGAGCGTTGTAATGCTGGATGTGTGTGTAGTACTTGTACCGCAGTTCTGTGGTGTATATACGAAGTTAGCCGTGTATTTGCCTGATGATGGCTACTGATAGCCGAAACATGTAGCAGAGCCTAAACTAGGCACTGAACTTGATATAGTTGTGTTGTGACGGTTAATAAAGAGGTTATAATTAAAGTATGTGCTTTACATTAGAGAAAAACAGCCGCACTACATAAAAGGCATGAAGAAGGAAATATAAAAAAAGGAATGAAAATAATAAAAGAAATTACATTCGATTAGTGCGCAGTGCATTAGAATTCCTCATGTAAGTGTTGCCTGAAGATGACCTTATATGACCGAAATATGTAGCATTATAATAATGCATATATATTTTAATAGTTTAAATATCTTATGCTCATAACGACCACTGTGGATTAAAGTGTGAATCAATATTATTGATTGTTGCATTATAGATGGAACATTTAATATACTACAAGTGCACCTGCTTTAACAAACTAAACTCCTTTTATCCGGGTTCATAAAGTATTCACAGTGGAAGATTAAAATACAGAAGTGTGTCGTGGCCTCTGATGCTGTGATACGCATAGCAACAGTTACGAAACCCAATCAATGGATTTAAAATTTATTATGACCGCCTCTTTGGTCTAGTGGTCAGAGTTCCTGGCTACAAATCCAGTGGTCCGGGTTCGACTCCACGGGCTCCCAGATTTTCTGAGAAGTAGTGGATCTGGAAGGGGATCCACTCAGCCTCGTGAGGATAATTGAGGAACGATTTCAAGGAAGTAGCGGTTCCGGTCTAGAAAACCGAAATTAACGGCCGTGGGAACCCGTTGCGCTGACCACGTGACACCCTCTATCCCTCGCCGAAAAGCGGCGGTCGCTCGATCGGTATAGTTCGCTTGCTGACTACAGGCCACGGAGATTATTCTCTTTTTGTTTAAGGGAGACAAAACCATGGATAGAATGAAGGCGCATGGAGTCAGCATATTCTTCTGTTTCTGAGAAATAAAGCGCACTAACAATGAAATGAGAAAAGAGCATTCATTAACCTCTGATTAATTCCTAACCTAGTATTTAAAAGAAAAACATGAAAAAATCGATTTTAACTCATTTGTGCTCTGCTGTGTGTTCGAAGAGATAATAATTATTAACTCTATGCTTACAAACAGAACATGACAAAGTTGAAAGGAATAAAATCACCACGCTGTCTGTGTGTACTAAATTTTGAATGCCTAAACCAGTTTTTATAAAACTTAGTTTCGTACATCATAGCACCTGAGCCCATTTCAACGGCTTGTTTCGTAAATCTCTCCCATTAGTCTGTGTGTCTGTATGTGTATCCCTTCCTGTGGTTGCTAGGCAACAGCTCGGTTAATTGTATCCTTCCATTTGGTGCTAGACAACTGCTCGATAAACACTTTCCCGCGGCAACGAACACACGCAATAATATAAGAATTGTTGGAAGCATATTTTTCTTTGCGGGCAGTGTCTTATTAAAGGAGGCTTTGCGGTCCTGTCCCTTTGTTGTTACTAGATAAGAACTTGGTAACGACGCTCCCCCGACAACGATGAACTGTTGGAGGCGCCTTTTTTTATGAGGTCAGTGTTGTATCAAGTGGAAAGTAGGCGGTTAAGTCTTCCTCTCTATGGTTTCCTTCACGATACTGCCACTAGCTTAGCATGTAGCGTCGAATGTTAGAATGGTTAAATAACAATGAACAGAAAATACTCGTCATGAGAACTAATTTGAGGCACTACTCTGCCATCTACCAGTAGAAATTGAAGAAAACTAAGAGTACTCAGAATAATCAGTAATCTGGGTTGAGATTCGAACCAAGGAACTCCTGAATTCAAGGTGGAAGCGTTACAGATTGAGCCAACTTACTCGCTTAATAGAACAGAATAGAATAGAAATATACGTAGGAGTAACTTGCGCGAAAATATTAGGATAACACGCTTTCACTTCTGCAAACAGAATTTTGACATTGCACTGTCTTGTGTATCGGATACATCACGTGCCGACTTCTCACAGACAGATGAACATCGGTCAGTAATTTTGCGGCTCTGCCATGCGTGCAAAGGCAGAGACATCCTGAACTTTCCCGCTAACGCAAAAGGCAAACAAGGCGACCTGTGTGACAACCGTCATCATTTCTTAACGAAAATAAAGAATGGTAAATAAAATGTCCAGTGATTGGGGTGAGCGCTTTCTAAAGGACCTAACAGAGTTGTTGTCTCACACCTCTTAACCTGAGGAAAGAAACAGTTTCAGTTTCCGAAACTTTGTGTCCTTTATTGTTTTTTAGAATACCGGTCAATAGACAAAGCCAAAAACCCATTAATCCCAAGAACAAAACTACATGCACTGTTCATTTTTTTCAATATTTTACGGAACCCGAAATTTCACTACCGTATCCACGAGGGCCCTCTTCTGGTCCCTATCCTAAATCAAATGAATCCATTCCATACATCCCTAACCTATTTCCCTAACACACATTTTAATATTATCCTCCAACTTACGTCAAGACTTCCTAATGGTTTCTTTGCTTCTGGCTTTCCCACCAAATCCTGTATGCATTCCTCTTCGCCCTCATTCGTGCTACATGCACTGCCCATCGCAGCCCATCTTATCCTCCTTGTCTTGATGATTATTATTATGTTTGGCGAGAAGTATAGGTTATGAAGCTCCTGACTACGTAATTTTCTCCAGCTCCATATTATTTCATTCCTCTTGGCTCCAAATATCTCCCTCAAAAAGCTGTACTCACACACCCTCAGTCTCTGTTCTTCCCTTAATGTCAGATGCCAAGTTTCATATCCACACAAAACCCAGGCAAGATTTCAGTTTTTATATTCCACTCTTTATGTCTTAGGAGAGCAAACAAAATAAAGATTTTGCCCCGAATAATATCAGTAATATACTCTAGTCAAATGGCAAATTATAAAACAACCAAAAGCCGCGAGGCCTCATAACACGCAAAATAAAACTTCCATCACATATGTAATTTACTACACAGAACTTAAAAATGTAACTTTGGCTTGCGGAACTTAGTCGCGTCATATTTTGCGAAATTTGGTTGATGACTGCACGTCAGCCTGTATAATAGTAATTATTACAGTTTAAGTAAATCATGAACTTACCCCAATTAATTTACTCCTGGTTCTTTGACAGACATTTTGATAATATAATTATGATCAAAATCCCACCAACATGCTGAACATTCACGTTTCATGAAAGCCGAGAATGTCATGGCCGATCACAGTTGCAGGACGGTCTAAGGCATGAATCATCTTCGCCCTCTCGAACACTGGGATCGTCGGTTCGAAGCCCATTCGTGATATCGATATGTGTGTGTGCGTTTATTCTGCGTTTGTGTTGTTCTTTGTGTAGGTAGCTGCCTTGCGACGGGCTGATCCCCCGTCAAAGGAGTCCTACCGACTGTGTATGGATTAAGAAACTGAAAAAATGGCCAAGGTCCGCAAGGGCTGTAGAGCCACAGATAAATAGAGATTGTTATGACAAAATAATTAGCAACTGCTCTAGCGGACCCCGCACTTTGCAGTTAGAAGACTTCGTTAAACAGGTTGATATCACACGTGAGCAGCGTAAACATATCCGTATTTACTTACACCTGTTTCTGAAGTTCCACTTCCCTCGGGCAATTGTAGCATCATTGCACGGTATAATATAATTAAACCTGGCTCTGAAGTCTCATATGTCTATGAAAATTTAATTTATCTAATCTATCTATCTATGGCTGTACAGTCCTTTGTTGGGCCTTCGCCGCTTTTTCAGTTTCTTAATCTATACACAATCGGTAGGATTCCTTGGACGGGGGATCGGCCCATCGCAGGGCCGCTACCTGCATGTAGGACAACACAAACACAGAATAAATGCACACAGACATCCATGCCACGAGTGGGATTCGAACGCAAGACCCCAGTGTTCGAGCGGACGAAGGTAGTTCATGACTTAGACCTCGCGGCCACTGCGATGGGCAAGAAAATTCTAAAGACATAATATAATTTAAAGAATGGACTTTCAGTTCTAGAAGGCTCTGGAATCGAACCTTTATCCGTAAAGACGTTTGGTGCGCTTGAATGCAAATTTTATGATTTTAGGAAGGGCACCGCTTCTATGTGTGGGAGCCCTTGGATTCGAACTCAGAAAATTTTGATGATTTATAGTGCATCTACAACCTTTTCTGAGTGTCATGAAATAATTATTGTAACTTTTAGCTATGCAGGACCTGCAATTTACTTATTAACAAACATACTTGCTATAAATTTTATTTTAGGTTATGCAGTCTGTCTTTAACTTACCTGTGAAGAAAGACGCGACATGTTGGAAGGTTGCAGCCACAGATTAACCTTGAAGTAGCTACGATATACGAAGGGGGTGGGGGTCGACATACACACGAGCTGGGATCGTCAGTCGTTTGTTTCAGCTACGTCAGCGATGCGATGTCACTTGTTTCAGTGGCGGAATGTACGTGACACAGCACTTGCTGCAGCCTCGTACCATTAATAATATACCATCAATAATAAAACAGACACTAACAGTAAGAATACAAAGTGCAAAGCTGATTTGCTGTTAGTGTATATTATTGTGCTTAGGCAAGAGGTCATGAAAGCGTATGGAGGACGTGAAGGAAGAACGTGACTCACGGGAAAATGCGTTGAGATGAGCGATGAGTTTCAATTCCCCAAAACTTTACCTCCAATAAAATATACTTTTGTTTGTTCATTCGATTATTTTACGAAGTTCTGTCCTCTTCCTGGTCTAGTTATTTGTCATCTTCATAGATTCTTATATTATCAAATAGGAAGATGATTAGGAAGTATTTCAGGCAAGTATACTACCATTCGATTTGAGGGACTGAAGAAGAGCACGAACCCTTGATAAGGATAGCGCATCTGGCGACAGAGTTTAGGACAGCTAGCCACTAAACTGTGACGCTTGGTACAGGCAGTATCCGGCACACTGAACTGAAACATACTCTGCCCACACCGGGGATTGAACCCCGGCATTCCTGACACTGTGAGACCACAACGTGTAGTCTTGTCTATAAAGATTTCCGGTGTAAGTTTAGATTAGGAGACCTATTATCCTGATAGGATTTATTTCGTGATTAACCTTAGTTTCTTCAGGAAAATATTAAAATATTGTTTTAAAACTGACCACGTCCACTTCCACACATTTCCAACTAATGTTTCTGGAGCATACTACCGATCTACACTACGAATAAATAACATATACAGTTATACTAACGTCATTAAATGGATTGGAAACAAGAGATCTGGAAAACCGGACAGATATTTTTGATGTCACTAATTAATTTTTTTATTCGCTTAGTGGAGAGGGTAGAATGCAGTTGGGTCCACTCGGCACGGTGACCACTGATTGGCCTACCGTACCTACTCCGGGTGATTATGATGATGGAAAATTTGGTGGAATGAAGATTGGCAGGGGAAACCGAAGTACTAGGAGAAAACCTGCCCCAGCGCCAGTTTGTGCACCACAAAACCCACTTGACCAGACCCCCGGGCTCGAACCCGGGCCACCGCGGTGGGAAGCCAGCGACTAACCGCTTGAGCTATGGCGCGGCCTTGACGTCACTGAGTTCCCCTAGATTGACGAGAAGCTGGGTGGTGATGGACAACAGTTCGGGTCTCTGACAACTGGGAGGCGAACCAGAATGGCTTATTAACACAGTTTAAGGGACAAACAATTTAGAGAGAAGACGAAGAGGACGTTTAATGAACCGAGGCGATACTGTCTATGAATCCAAGTCAGCTACTGGACAGTCATACGTCCCCTTACCTTCCTTATAATACAACTTAATAATCACACTCGCACACAAATCGGTTTCCAAGAAATTTTCCCACAATGTCTGTCTTTCTTGGTTGAGGCACTGTGCTACAAGCAGGAAGGTTGCGGGTTCGATTCCCGATTAGGTTCTTCGGATTTTTCAATTGACCTAATCTTTCCAACCGCACTATGGTACTGAGGTCGACTCAGCCTCTTAACAGAAATGAGTACCAGGAATCTTCTTGCGGGGTAAAGGGCCGTCAGCGCGTAAGGCTTACAACCTCACCGCCATTTGTGAGCCGAATGTCTAGAAAATGTGGGAGCCTCGACGTCCCATAACCCTTCACGACCTGTTACAGGGATAGGTTTGCCTTTTTTCCTACCCTAGCTACATGTCCATCCCATCATAATCTTTATTTGAATACCTTAATAGTACTTGGTTAAGCGCAGTATACTTCATTTTCTGTCTACTTTAACCCTCACTATGTCCGAATATTTTCCTAAACACTTCGTTCTCGAACACAAACACAAACCAGAAAATAAATTTCTTCCCTTAAAAGTGAACGCCATGTTTGAAAGCTATACAAAAGAGTTGGTGGAATGCTTTATACATGACAATCTCTAACGTTCCTGAAGTGTTTTTGGTTTATTAAATACTGAAAAATAGAATTACACTTGAGCTGTACATTTTAATATTATCCTAAGAATCGTCCGATTCTTATTTTTCAAGATGCTTTGGAACCGGAAAATTCTATATACCACTTCCTTTTCAATGCGTACTGCATAATCTGCCCACCTCAATCTCCATTATTAGATTGTTCTAACAATGCTGATTGACTATGGTGACGGAAGGTCAAGGTTCAAATCCCAGCAACTCTTCTTTGCATATACGTCAATGTAGGTTATTCAGAGACCACATAGGTACCTTACGAGAAGATAATGGCTTCCCTCCCTCTGGTCTGAAGCTGCAGTAAAGGTGGATGTTTAACTCCATGCCTCCATACGTCCCAAAAGCATACAATTGAGACACAGGAACCTGAATACGAGACTATGAAGGAAGTATATCCATATTACGTAATCTGGTCCGTTTTATTTTTAATTTATTTCAATTTAAATATTCTCTTAAATACTCTGTTATAAATTGCTTCCACTCAGAGAGCAGGACGGGATTTTGTAAACAATTCATAGTTATTTTATGATTTTATTTTTATTGAATTTTAATATACGAAGCATTGGGACTACGCCTGAAACTTAGGCTTGTCTGAATGTGTAACGCTGGCTGATTTGGACTGTCACACGAATTGCTTTTGACGATCCGACACTGTAAAGCTGGATAGACTATCGATAAGAGCCATATCGTTCGGACGAATCGAAACTATTCCTTAATTCACTCGATTCACCCGACCTACGGTGTCACTGGGTTGTTCAGGTGCATTTTCTCTCCGCCAGTTTTATCAACATTTACCGTGGAAGATCAGTGTTCAGCGCTGCAAGCTGTAGCAACTGTACATCTTCAAGGTATTTGTGTCTTCATATTAATTGCGTTAAATTAGCGGATGTCTAACGGCCATAACACGCTGACAACACCGGTTCTCGTCCGGTCACCGAAGTTAAGCTTGGATGGGTGACCGTTTGGGAACACAACGTGGTTAGCACATCATTTTCCGCGCCATAGCTCAAGCGGTTAGTTGCTGGCTTCCCACCGCGGCGGCCCGGGTTCGATCTCGGGGCTGGTCAAGTCGTATTTGTGGCGGGCCA
>NW_019730110.1:1292323-1297471 GCF_002891405.2 Cryptotermes secundus
AATCACCCTCACCTATCATCTGGGGCTGGTACAATAGGCCAGAAGTGGCCGCAGTACAGGGACTTAGTCCCACCCCACTAGCAATAAAAAAAACTGTCTAAAAACTTTAAAATAAACGACTTTCCAAAATCTTGCTTGTTGGAGAGTAAGTCTTGGTACGTGGACTTACACTGTGCAGTGTTAATGAAGTGCTGTTCGACGCAACTTTTATAGTGATCACTTTAATAATAACTATATTTTTGGCAAAAAGTACAACTTTTTGGAATATGTTAGTGACCACGAAGTGTATAATTTTATAATTACAAGCTGTATAAATTGGTATGAATTATTCGTCGAAAGAGAACGTAGATATTTTGGATTTTTCTTTTGTCGCAAATATCAATATTCGAAGTAATAAAAATTATAATATTATAATTAATAATTACGATGTTATGTAAAGTGCATAATTATTTATTTAATCAGATTTTATTATCAGATGTTTAGATGTATGTTGCTGACCAGAAATTCTATAATCGGCATTCATGACGTAATTAATTAAATAAATAACTTAGTTGTAATGTAGCCATTTTCGTTTTACATATCACCGACAGTCATGTATTTCAGCCATCTTGTATCAAGAGTGACTTAAGGTTCCATGACTACACAGCGCAATTTAGACCGGTTTCGAGCAATATAATTTCAAACAAATCGTTGTGAAGATGTTTCGATAATTATTATGAAAATTGAGAAGAGAATTTCGTGTTCTAAAGCAACAATTAATTTAATAGCTAATGCTAAGCAGATATCAAACCGATCTTTACATCCTACAAGCAGACAGTTCACATTTTCCCCTCACGCTGCTACCACGCGCTCGGAAGTTACACCTCCCATGCCAAGCCGACCTAGTACCATCCGTCTTTACCGACACCTCCGTGACCTCACACTGTCTCTCTTGATGTGGCTAGTAGAGGCCGCTTTCCTCCACATTCTGCTTGCCCGTCCGTATCTCATTTCCCTTAAATACACGAAGTTTGTTATACAATTGGCAGGTGAACAGATAGGAATAATATTCAGTATCCACTTAAAAGGATTTCTAATTATTCTATAATTATTATATATACATATTAGTGCAATAGGAAAGATCTGAAAAGCTCTTAGAAAAGTTATTTTACATTTATTATGTAGCCGATATGTGAAAGAAAGACGAGTGGTTAATAAGATCTAGCGTCCATCTTAATAAATTTATAATTATGTTATAACTATAAATATTTATAATTATTAGTAGAATATGAGACAGATGAAAAGCTTTTGGAAATTTTAATTTATTATATAGCTGATAAGTGAAGAATAAGGTAGTAAAACAGAATTCAGTATCTCTCTTAATGGATTTAAAGCTATTCTGTAACTATAATTATTGATAGAATAGTAAATACCTGAATAGCTCTTAGAAACATTAGCTTATCATATAGCTTACATGTGAAGACAGAAAGGCGATGCAAATTATTTAGTATCCACCTTTATGGATTTATAATTATTCTATAATTGTAATTGTTATCTGTAATTATTAGTAGAATAGCAAACAGATCGAAATGTATTAGAAATGTTAGTTTATTATATATCTGATGACTGAAAAGTACTTAATGTCCATATTTATGGATTTATAATTAATCTGCAATTATAATTATTATTAGACTAGTAAATAGATCGAAAGCTCTTAGAAACGATAGTTTATTACATATCTGATGACTGAAGAATATAACAGCAAAGCATACAGTTTAGTATCTGTCTTCATGGATTTCCAATTATTCTGAAACAATAACTATAGGTAGAATAATAAACACCTGAAGAGCTTCTAGAAAATTTGGTTTATTTTGTTGCTCTTATGTGGATAATGTAGCGATAAAGTATAACATTTAGTTCCCGTGTTAATGGAATTATTTGTAACTCCCTTTTCAACCGGTCAGCAAAACTGGCACAAAGCATAGCCTTTCCATTTGTCAGGGATCCAAATATTATGACAAAACTATATATATTTAATATACGCAAAACATACTCCATCTTCAGGTTTAGAACAACGGATACCATTTTCACCAATAACTGAATATAATTTGGAATATTAATTTATAGTATTGTTGTCATTTTCACCTGCTAATTACAAAATGCTAAATGGGTCTATTATTTTTAATACATTTAGATTTTCTAGCTGTTTCGACAGAAATTTTGGTGGTTTTTCTCAAACATTCTTGGAAAATGGTTTAAATTGGTCACGACAATTCCTTCTCATGTTTTCAAATCATCGTCCATGACTCCTTTCATGATAGCATCTTCTGCTCCACAATTTTGCCTGTTATTTACGTTCGAAAATAATATTTCAGTTTTATTACACCCCGAGGAATGAAAAATAGTACACAGTATCACGTTCCGGTAGATGTTAATATCAAACCTCCAATAGCAAGAGGGCTCTGGCTTTAAGCTGTTAATTTAAATATTCTGTCTTATTCAATCGCAGCTATTTACATGAGCATCATCTTCCGGTTCCTCCCTGTACCAGGCCGTGGAGGCCCATAGGCTTGTGAGACGTCGAGGCTGATACTTTTTCTAGACAATCGGCTCACAGATGGCGGTGAGTTTGTCAGCCTTACGAGACGGCCGCCCATTACCCCCAGGAAGATTCCTGGTACTCATTTCTATTAGGAGCTGAGTAGACCCCAGGGCCATAGTGCGGCTGGAAGGATTAGGAAAATTGAAAAAAAATCCAACTCATCGGGACTCGAAACCGCCTCCTTCCGGCTTGTAGCATAGTGCCTCAACCAATTACGCTACCGCGTGCCCCTCATTTCCAGCAGTAGTATTAGTTAATATTTTGCAATACAGTGACAACTATGCGCCATCCTCATTAAAACAAAAATTCGCTGCGTTTTACCCACAGAGCGTATATATATGTATTTCAGAAGCTTCTAAAAATAAATAGCAATTTTTTCCCTAATCAGCATTAACCGGTCCGTTTTTATAATATGGACACGATGTCAGTCGTTCTGGTTGAGAATTTAATTTATGCTTTATTATTTACATCGGCCTTGGGATGAGCTAATCCCCCGTCCAAGGAGTTCTACCGATTGGGTAAAAAGACCAAGAAACTGAGTAGCGGTCAAGGTCCAACGAAAAGGCTGTAGGGCAATCGATAGGTATAATTTATACGAAAATGTAACTTCAGAAATGTAATTGTGTTATTCTCAATCAGTTTAGTAATTCTGTTATAATTTCTCCAAGTAGGAAATGGCGTAACTCCGCGTCTCTCTCATTAAGCACGTCTCAGATGATATTAATTTCCTCCTGCTTGATGTCTGTGTCACTGCTGTATAAACTTGCTCATAGAAATCTGAGTCCTCCTGAACCTTGTTGTTTTCCGAAAGTTCCACTTGTCATATGCAGAACTGACGTACGTATAATTTAGCTTATTGTAGCATGTAGGCCCATTGCTAAGTAATGGCTCAGTAAACAACGCTCACTGCTAGGCAACAGTTTCTTAACAATCAAAAATTGAACTATAACAGTGAGGAGCGGTGTTTTCGACGTGATCCCTACCGAGGCGTTACAGGCACGACATATGTAGAATTTAGTCATTTGTCAGATATTGTTAGGCTATGTTACCAGGAAACGGCTAGTGAAAAAATGAGAAGACTCAGTATGTGCTGTAGTGAGAAGACGAATGGCTGAATTAGTGTTACGTTGTAATTACTTGTAGTTACAACCTGTAAGTGATCAATAAACCCATTTACGAAACTTCTTCTATAGTCACTCATAAGCGAGCAATTATAGATTTTCGTATTATCTCTTTCATAATAATATTACATCCTGAATAATTATAACCATTAAATTTTCAAAATATCTGATATAAATATTAATTTGCTTCTGATTTTATTCCGGATAAATTGTGTAGGATTAATCTCATTTCGATGTTGCTTAATTTCTTCAGTGGATACAGCGTTTCTAAGTACTTGATGTGGCAAATGTTACTTCTGATTGATCGCAGACAGGCCCACAGATGTGACAGAACATAATTAAAGAACGTCTTCATCACTTACAGAATGTTTTGAGAATAATGTTGCTTGACAACCAACAATTTACGTGTATATCTTGATGCTTCCATTCGTGCTACATTCCCGTCTATCTTTGTACCTGAAAAATACATTTCAGGATGTTAGGCTACATGACTGAAAATCGTTGTTTGAGTAGAATATTCAACTAATTACGATCCCTGTAACCTTCAATACGTTTTGACAATTAGCAGTATATAGATTACATACAATTAGCACCAAAACAACTATGTGTTGTAGATTTGAAAGCATTTATAGCTATTTAATGATGTAAGGTAACATGTTAAATATCTGATCGTGCTGTTAGGTTATATCTTTATTCTGAAAATACTAGTGACGTCACCTAAACATTAAAAATTGAAACGGCGCAGAATTTGATAGAGAAATTATTTCATAAAAATTTCAGCATATGATCGTACAAATTACCGATTTTCTGCACTACTAATGCACTAATGCACTAACTACTAACGCTTCTATCTTGCCTTTCTTTCATAATGAATAGCCGGCAAACACTAACTTGGTTTAACACGATTTGTACGTACATATGTGTCCAATGCAGTCTGCTGGTTTAGGTTTAGGGTACAAAATACATTATTTCTAGTTCTATTTCTCAATAGTGCTCAAATTCACATGATGTATTAATGCATTTGGATTTTCTGAATGGAAGCAAATTTCGTGCTCAGTTTAAAAGGAAAGAATTTGTAACGAAGAAAACCCTTATTATCTTAGCGGAAAGCACCAATGTTAGGGGTGACAGGTGGACAAGTAGACAGATGTACAGGAAAGAAACGCATCCCTCTAAGGTACTCTTTGTTATCCTGATGCATCTCTTTATCTTCAGCAAGAATCACCAATATAAAATAAAAACAAATAGAAATGTACGTAACCTCTCTTTAAGGCGTCCTCTGTTGTTGTGAGGTTTCCCATAAAGTCATAATGTTTTACTGAACGCAGACTCCCATTAGGGCTTTCGTTATCCTGAAGTTGAGCCCCGCCATACCTCAAGAGGTTAGATAGCTGGCTTCCCACCGCCGGGGGCCGGGGTCGAGCCCGGGGCCCCCCGGCGGGCGTT
>NW_019730110.1:1297476-1298138 GCF_002891405.2 Cryptotermes secundus
AAAGTGGCGCTGGGGCGGGTTTTCTCCGAGGACTTCGGTTTCCCTTGCCAATCTTCATTCCACCAAATTTTCCATCATCATAATCACCCGGGGCAGGTACAATAGGCCAATCAGTGGCCGCAGTGCCGAGTGGACACAGACTCCACCCACCACTAAACGAATTTAAAAATAAATATATATCCTGAAGTTTGCCCTTACTTTCTCCAGTAATAACCTTAAGTATAAATTACATCAGGTGTTAGTGAATACAACCTCCCTGTAAGGCGTCCTCTTTTATCATTTGAGTGATTTTTTTAAGTAAGAATCATCAATATAAAATTCCTCAAATGTTACAGAAAACAGCCTCCATATGAGGCGTTCACTTCTAACATGTTCTGTGTAGTGATTCTCTTCCTTGAGAGTCACTAATATAAAGTTTTGTACACGGTCTTTCCGTATGGCTTTCTGCGATATTCATATATTTCATATGATATTCATGCCCCTTTGGACTAAATTTCTTCTGAATATTATATAAGAATTCATTTCGTACCTCACAGGAAACACATTACGTCTCCGCTACAAAGCCCAGCCGGTTAATGCTGTTTAAGGGAACAGTCGCTGTTTATTGTGAGAACCACAGAAGAAGTGGCGGTGGTAGTGAGACACACTACATTGGGGGGGGG
>NW_019730110.1:1299094-1304422 GCF_002891405.2 Cryptotermes secundus
TGATGTCGCAGTCGTTTAGAAAAGAGTGTAATTGTGCACTTTTTTGCATTAATATGTATTCTCCACTTCCGGAACCATGGTTCTAAGAGGCGTATGGCAGAGTTTAACTTTCTGACTGCTATATCTATGCTGCCTGACCGAACACTAATATTCGTGTCATCAGCATAGACCGATATGGCTATGTTGGAGTCATTTTCAATTGAAGGAATGTCATTAATATAAATATTGAAGAGTGTGGGTCCAAGTAAGCTGCCCTGAGGCACTCCGGCCTGAATGGGGCGTAGGTTTGAATAATAGTTTTTGTGCATTACAAAAAAGCATCGATTCTGGAGGTAGTTATGTATTATATGAATGAAGTGAGGTGGAATTTTGGCCGAAATGAGTTTAGCAATCATCCCGGTGTTCCAGACCTTGTCGAATGCTCGTTCAATATCCAGGAATAAGGTTACTGTAGCTTTGTTATTGTTGAAACCGTGCGTAATGCGCTCCACATTCCTTAACAACGCATGTGTTGTGGAGTGACCTCTTTTAAAACCGTATTGGTCATTTCTGATAGCTTGCAGCTTCCTAATTTCGAAGTTTAGTCTTTTTAGAATGATTTTCTCTAGAAGTTTACCTAAAGAATTTAGAAGGTTTATTGGTCTATAATTTAGTGGGGACGTATGGTCTTTGCCTGGTTTCGGAAGCATAATAATTTTTGCCTCTTTCCATTGTGTAGGAAAATAATTTAGGGCAAGTGATCTATTAAACAGTTTTGCAATAAATTTGAAAACAAACCGCGGCAGATGCTGAAGTATTATATTCTGTATCCCGTCAGGCCCTGCTGCTTTGCGTGATTTGAGGTGGCGGACAATCCAAGCGATTTCTGAATGATTTGTGGCCCTCATCCGGTCTGTGAGTGGCTGTGCAAGGAAGTCATTCACTACCTGTTCAGTGCTAACTGTAAAAGTACGATCAGCATCCAAATTGGTAGTGAAAATTTGTTCCAAGNTTAATGTTGTTTAGGGAAACAGTCGCTGTTTATTGTGAGAACCATACGGAACACACAGACACACTCTGTGGGCAGAATGCGGAGTTTTGGTAAGTTAAAGTAGGTGATACAAGTAGTAACCACTGGTTTTTGAACGGGTTAATACTAATATAAAATGTCACAAAATATCAACGCACATGGTCTCTGTATGTGGTTGAGGCTTATTTTCTTCAGTATGAATTATATGTATAAAATTTGAACCACTGCCTCCTTGCAAGGCTTCCTCTCTTATCGTGACGGTTCTTCTCACTTTCTTCAGCAAGAATCACCAGTATAAGCTGTCTTCAAATGTTCTTCCTATAAGGCTGACGTTTGTTGTGATTCTCTTCAGTAATAATTAATACAACTCCTTTAATAGTAATGAGCACATCTTCATAAAATGTCTGTTAATCTGAAGTTTCTCGTAATTCGCTTCACTGAATAATATACCAACGTACTCTGCACATGAAACGTCAATAAACACTGTAGTATTTTAGAAGGTCACAGCTACCTGCTTCATGTTAATTTTCTGCTTTGCTTACTGTTCAACCCTGAAGATGGAGGCGATATGTTCCTTCGAAATGTCGGTTGACTTTCAACGGGCTACATGGCGTTATATTGGAAGCGGAAGAATCTATTCATTAACGAACACAACTTCCCTATAGGACAATTTCTGTCCTCATGAAGATTTTCAAGATTTTATTCAGCAGATGCTACCAACATACAGTTCAGCTTCCCCTTGTAATGCCCCCTCAACTGCCGTCCAATTTTTGTTACGTTCCCTCGCCTGTATTTCTGTAATTCTCTATTATGATCTTCATGCCTCACTCAACGTCACACAACTTCAGTCACTGACATGAAACGAATCCTTCTGTAGGATCTTCCCCTGTCATTTATACTTTCAAGGAATTCCATACTATTCCACAAAACAAATGGTCATCACCAGATACCGGATTTTGATGACATGTCATCTTTTTTTCCTTGTATCATATGCGATGCTCTTAAATATATAAATCTCGGATAAGAGCTGCTGGCTACAGAAATGTAAATTTTATAGGTAATTTTTTGTCATTTTTTGACATTTTTAGGTTTAAGGTCATTTTCTCTTTTGGGGGATAATTTTTTGGTAAATTTTTGGACTTTTGAAGGTATTTCTTGTCATTTTTTGGCAATTTTAGGGATTTTTTTCATATGTTTTCTGAAATGCGAGTAACATGGAAGCGAAGTGTTCTTTCTTTTCTCCTTTAGGTCATTTTTCTGAATTTTTTTTGTCATTTTATAGGTCATTTTTTAAATATTTTCGGATCATCAAAATCCAGGCCCTGATCATCAGTCACTGAAATATCCCCTCAACAAAACCCTACCCTAGACCAATCTAGCACAGTTCGTATCATCATTGTAGCTTACTCTAAGATCCATTTAATATTAACCCCCAATCCACCCTTTCATAACACAGGTGGAATTTTGCATCCAAATGTTTCTAGCATCATTATTTTCGCAAGCCTCAACGGTCGTGGCCTATTTCCTTCAAGCGATACTTAGGGGGCGGGAAGGAGTAATGATAAGAGCATTTGGATTAGGACAAGAGAAAGATGTGTTAATACTGAAAGGTAAAACATGGAAGTTAGGATGAGAGAGAACCCGACATAACGACTGAAGGAGCGAAAGAGAGAAGAGGATGTACAGAGCTAAGCAGAGGAGATGCCAGGAGAGGAACACTATGATGTACAGCAGGAATAGGGAGAGTGGAGGAGATCAGGAGGAACAATGAACAGGCGCTTCCTTCCACACAAACAAAGAGAAAGAAGGTCGTATCATATTAAGGAGTGAAAGAATAAGATTTAGGATTAGTTATTAGGATAGTAGTAGGATGCAGGAGTAAAGATAAATGACAGAAAATCGGAAAATATTCACCTATACCCAGATATAAAGAGAAAAGTGAGCAGATAATAAGAAAGCACAAAAATGAAACAGAATTTAAATTACATTACCAGTAATTAATAAGTATATTAAGATCTTAGTGTATAAGAGATTTTTATAATATGCAAACAATAATTTATGCGGAACAAAGAATCAAACTCCCGACACCTCAGAGTCGAAACTGCAACTAGCTTAATGAGGAATTCAAAAGAAAGTAACAATGATGGGGGAAGAGTACAAACAAGCACACTATCTAAAACTGATAGAGTGGTGTTATATAATCTAAGCATTAATAATTTCTAAGGAATTTAGCACTCTGAATGAGTAAATGCAGGCACTAAGCTTCAGTATGCATAGTAATTCTTATAATTATATATTTTAGAATATGTAACTTACCTGTTACCGTAGTAGCGACAGCGCCCGATGTTGTTACGTCACCGCTGGCGAGGGAGGGGATGTCCTCCAATATTAATGAAGCAGCATGTAGTGTTATGTAAAATTTCGCCCTCCCTCCGGTAGGAAGAACCTTATGTGTTTTTATAATTAACTCTGGCTGTATTACCAGATACTTGAATTCTACAAATACCAAAGAACTTTACTAGACCGTATCCTTTACCTTCAAATCTTCAGACTTATCTCATAATGATTCATTTTAATATTAACCTGTCAAATCGGTCTCTACCATCATTTAAAAAAAAATCTGTCAATATTAGATGTGAAAAACATGCTTACGTATCCTAGCTACATTGCCAGCCAATCCAATTTTTCGTTTTGCTTGTTTGCCATAGCTATGTACAGAAAAGTCGATAAGCTACGTTTTGAAGTAAATGTAGCTTCAGCTTCCGGTCAATGGTTTCCGTTGTGAATTTGTGACATGATCATATGACATATCTAAATTATTAAAGGGATATATCTATATTCATTGTATGCATTTGTGTTGTATCCTACTGTCGTTCAGAAGAATAACAAATGAGTGAAATCCGAAGTCTGTAAAAACTACTGAATTGCCGTTAGCTGACGCAATAACAAATATTTTTGCGAACAGATGAATCAGTCATGATCTATAACTAATCGCCAGGATGCGAGTCAGAATGGCGAATTTATTCCGTAAAACCTGATAGGAATTTTAATTGTTTCTTGCATCCTGTTGTGTATTTAATCAATATTTGGGTCAATTTTACCGACTACACAACACGTTTCTATTATTATCACACTACATGTTTCGACCTCAAGAGGTCATATTATTGAGCGTAAGCCTGAATAAGATAGAGGGTCGAATAAGTGAGAAAACGGATGTGATTGCATGTAATTATACAGTTGTTCGTACACCTGAGGATGACCTCTTGAGGTCGAAACATGCAGTGTGATAATAATAAAAACGTGTTGTGTAGTCGGTAAATTGACTAACCCGGTAGGAATGTTGTAGATTCGACTGTGATTATATGTTCTCTCTTGAGTTGCGAATTTTAACACGAACAGGTTTGAGTTGTGCTTTCCGCAGAAGAATTAATCAATATATTTTTCCGAGGTGTACTCAGGACCGGTGTGATAATTGCGATTTTGACTTTTTATGGGTTTTGTTTTAATTTCCTGCACCAGCTGACATACAAATATGCGTATTTTCAGGTTGAAGTAGTTGTCCATTTTAATATGGGCATTAGCAGCAAACAGATGCTACACTCATTTGTATGCCTTCCAGGGACAGGGATATTAAGACATACAGCGTACGTTATGAAGAACTGTGCATTTCAGAGAAGACCTGTGTAACAGAAGAGAATACAAGGATACCAACAGCACAGGTAATGTTCATTTTCTTAATTACATTCAAACTGTGTTTATTGTTGGTCTCATGGAAGCTCTTTTGTTGTTATATGTTTTCTGTTTTGTTCTGTTTTCTTTCTCTCTCAGGTCCCGCTCATATCCTGCGCCTCACTGTGGCGAGCGGGTGAAACAAAGAACGGTGCATTCCCGCAACTGAAATCATTGTTACTTTGACTGTGTCAGCCTCCATTTTAGTTGAGGCCTACGTGTGTATGGTTTTGTTCCGACTGCCTGTCAAATATATCAGAATTGTTTCATGACTCTGCATAAACGCCTGTTAGCTTCTCTGGTTTGTTGTCTGTCGGTTTCTCNGTTTTTTTCAGAGACCAAATTTTACTCCCATACAGAACCACAGGAAAAATTATAGTTTTATATATTCTAACTTTTATGTTTTTAGACAACAGACGAGAAGATGAAAAGTTCTGGACTGAATGGTAGCAAGCATTACCCGAGTTCAAACTCCTCACGCTCCTAATTCGTTTTGGTATTTATGTCCCTTTCGTTAAATCCATGAACCTGACTTAATTTCAGACTATATTTGACAATATTACTACAACTTTATGTAAATACATTTGAAT
>NW_019730110.1:1304959-1333564 GCF_002891405.2 Cryptotermes secundus
AAAGAATGCCGTCTTCTGGGATGTGGCGCCGTGGAGATATTTTGTTAACCGACGTATCAGAGGAACATATCGACTGAATCTTCAGTGTATAAGAAATCCGCGAGAGATGAACCAGCGTGAGCAGGCGTCTGTAGACACGTCGGTTAACAACATATCTAAACGGCGCCACATTCCGGAGGACGGCATCTTCACAGTCACCGCCGTGAAAACCTCAAATCCCACAATTGTTGTACAATACTTCATGTTTCAATTGCCATGAAAATCTGTCAAAGACCTTAAAAATGCATGTCAACTTTTCTCCGTAAGTAATATGACCATTAAATTTAACAAATTAAAGAAACAGTAAGGCTATCCCTGTAACAGGCTGTGGAGGACCATAGGGTTGTGAGACGTCGAGGCTCCCATATCCTCTAGACAATCGGCTCATATATGGCGGTGAGGAAGTCAGCCTTACGCACCTGCCGCCTTTACCACTAGGAAGATTCCTGGTTCTCATTTCTGTTAGAGACCGAGTCGTCCCCAGGGCCACAGTGCGGCTGGAAGGATTAAGTCAATAGGAAATTCACCTCATAGGGACTCGAACCCATGACCTTCCACCTTGTAGCATAGTTCCTCAACCAACTAGGCTATCGCGTGCCCAAAAAATCAATAAATTACGCCTAAATTAAACCATTTTGACCAAGATCTTTGTAGATTTACCATGTCAAGTTTGATTAATGTCGGCCAGTTGGTTTGGGGCCCTGATACTTTGCAGACGCACGGCAAAGATGAAATTAATAGGCGGGTTTGAAATGTCCTTAACAAGGACTGTGATTCCTGTTTGACGATAATGACGTGCTCTTGTACCTGTACCAAGTATCAATTGTTCATTTTCATCGAAGTACAAAGAGAAATTCTGACACAATACGTCCCCCAAAATACCGAAACAAAGAATATTGTGAAAGCATAAACCAGTGGGAACATAATCACATACTTTCTTTTCAATCACTGTGGTGTGACCTCGCATTTGTGTGTGTTTAAATCTGGAAATCTGAGACTATCATATAAGGGAATGCAACGTCCTTTGGCCAAACAGAATGAACTTGCTAGAGTGGTAAGTTAGATCATTTTCTGTTTTTAGCTGTTCAGAAGTTCTCTGTTATAGAACTCGGCACCTCTTTCGCCATGACCATATGTTGCCATTGAATACTGAAACACGAATCTAGCAAACTTAACCTGAGCCCTGGACAGCAACACCATGTGAGAAATGCTGACAAGTTGATGGTCTTCCCTGTACACGACTGGTCTAATGTCGAAATCAAACCTTATGGGAAATACAGAAACGAATTCCGTCTGCACAGCATAAATACTTTATTAATTCACTCACCCACGGAGCTGAGCCCTTCTTGAGAAGCCGCCAATTGTGCAGATACTCAATAACTTCCCAGCATTTTATGGAAACCGAAGGTTCATTACTGTGTTCACAACAGTCTTCCACTTGTTTCTATCCTGAGTCACATCAATCCAATCCATACTACCCCATCCTATCTCTCTTAGATCCATTTTACTATTATCCAACCACCTACGCCTTGGTCTTCCTAGCGGTCTTCTTCCTTCTGGCTTTCCCACCAGTATCCTATATGCATTCATCTTCTCCCCATTCGTGCTACATGCCCTGCCCTTGACTTGCTCATGGTATTCTGCATTACATATGTTATTAATGACAGGCAGATGTCTATTTTTCTTATCTCATATTATCCAAATATCTGTAATAAAGATGACAGCTTTTGTCTCATGGTAACCGTATCTCCCAGCATTCTATTAAGCTTTGCTCTGATGTGTAATTACAAGAGACTAACTCAGGATCAGTTGAAAACCAGCGATCCAGATAACTGATAAAACAAATTGTCACAGTCTTACCTCACGTAGACAACAGAAAAAATTGACAGTGGTAACCATATGTACAAAACTATAATTTTACCTGTGATTCTGTGTGTGTGTGTTAAACTTGGTTTCTAATATTATGGGAGGAACACAGACTGAAGGTGTGTGAGAGCAGAGAACTGAAGAGAATATTAGGCCGAAGAGGGAGAAATAACGGGAAGTTGGAGAATATTGAATAATGAGGAGCTTAGTAACTTGTACTGTTCTCCAAGTATAATTAGAATGATAAAGTCTAGGACGACGATATGAGCAGGGCATGTAGCACGCAAGGAGGAGAAAGTGAATGCATATAGGATTTTGGTGGGAGAGCCAGAAGTTAGATACCGCTGGATAGGCTTAGACGTAAGGTAAATTTGTCCCTCTGCTTAACTAATTAAGCATCACATAATGAAAGTGTATGGGGGAGTGGATATATAGGTCCACATTTTCTTGACCTGGGCACTAGTTGGAGATGAGTGGTCAACTTCACGCCTCGGCTGCTTTACCCCCAGATAAAGAGCCCCCGGTACCCATTGTATAGGAAGTTTGGTGTCTGTCGGTGTGGACGGCGTGGAGAAAAGAAAATTCTTGATCCTACCGGGTCTCGAACTCCAACCCCTGGTCCTCCAGCCAGTAGCGAGTCGCTATACCGACTGCGCTATCCCAGCTCCCTCCTAAACATAGTTAAGAGGATAATAATTATATGGATCTTAGAAAGTTAGGCTGGAGTAATATGGACTGGACTGATCTGGCTCAGGATAGGGACCAGTAGACGGCTCTTGTGAACACGGTAATAAACTTTCTGGTTCCGTAATATATTGGGATATTCTTAGGCAGCTGCGCAACCGGCGGCTTATCAAGACAGGCTCAGCTGCATGCAGTTAACCATACATACCATATGACCCAATGTTCAGCACAAGCATTCGCGAATTTCAGTGTGATGATTTAGGTGAATCACCAGCAGCGTTGCAGTGTGAAAGGTGGACACAGCTTCAAGTTACATCTTCACTTAATGGAGTGGGATTTTGGTGAGTTGCGGAGAAATACTACATTTCAGTGTGATTTTAATTTATGCTTACTTAGCAGTTAGTGAGGCAATGATCTGTGAGTTATGAACTGGAAATAGTTTGGAATAAATTGGTTGTGATCTATTTTTAGGTACAGATGGCTGAAGGAGCCGATGAATACCACACCCGGCTACAGTCAGCATAGCCAGTTCGTGGTCTCCTGCCATGAAGATGGAGGCATCACGCTCCTCCGAAATATCTACAAATATATACCCGGCATCATACCTGAGGACAGTGATCTTCATGTGGCTGGATATTTGAACCAAAGACATCTGAAGTAATAAGCACTGATAAATTTCAGATGATTAAATATTTTCACCGCCAACAAGTACGTTTTGCCTCGGATATACAAATGCTTGTGAAGATACAAATTGTGTGCTTAATTCAACATACTAAAGAGCTTTGTAATCTGCATTCCTCATCTCATATTGCCGGGATAGCTCAGTCGGCATAGCGCCTGACTACCGGCTGGACGAGAGATCGGAGTTCGAGTCCCAGTGGGGACAAGAATTTTCTCTTCTCAATGTCGTCCACTCAACCTCCTATCAAATGGGCACCTGGGGCTCTTTCTCCCAGGGTAAGGCAGCTAGGGCGTGAAGCTGACCACTCACCTCCAACTAGTACCGAGGTCAAGAAAACATGGGTCTGTACATCCACTCCCCCATACGTCTGCATGGCGTAGTGCTTAATTAGTTAAGTACAGGGACAGCTTTACCTTACCTTTTTTTCATTGGCGCTACAGCCCTCATTTGGCCTCCATGAAACTCTCCGTTTCACTTCGGTTTTACTAGATCTTAAGACATACGGTAGGAATCCTTGGGCGGGTGATCAGCTCGTCGCATTGCCTTTACCTGTACACAAACACAGAAAAACGCACACAAACATCCATGCCCTGAGTGTGATTCGAACCCACGATCCCGGCGTCCGAGCGAGCGAAGACAGTGCATGCCTTAGACCGCTGGGCTACCGTGACCGGCCATTACCTAACCTTTACCACCTCATATTATTACATGATGAAATCTTTGAGGCGGTCGGTAAGGAATACTTTTCCAGACCATCAGTTTAGATCTTAATGGGGCGAGAAAGCTGTCAAAATGGAAAAAGTTGAAAAGTAGACAGTAAACATTCTGGAATGAACAAAAGGGGCTGAAGGGACTGAAAGAGAGACCTCGGCCAAGGGTTCTGTCCTTGGGATGTTTTAAAAAGTGCGTCAACTCGTTCGGTTTGAAGAGAGGTTACTGAATGTCGAGCTGTTTAGTGTGTTAAAAGAATACTCTGGAACAGTTGTTCTCAACTACCCGGTACAGGGCCCTGGTGTCAATCATACTGGGCCCTCGTCTTGTAAAGAGAGAATCTATCGGCCCGCGGCGTCTCAAAGTTTGAGAACCACTGCGCTAGGATCAATAAGCAAAATTTGTTCTTATCTGTGATTCATTTAGTTGAGAACAGCAAGTTGTCTTTCGCATGTAGCCACAGTTTCATACCTCCATTGTCACAATCTTGCTCTCCTGACATTGCTTGCGACCCTGATATCCCTGAGTTTGACCTGACCTAGTTTCAAAACCTCGCTTTGAATATCATTCCCCGAAACCTCGAAACCATACGTCAGTGTCTATAGAGTGAAGAAAACGACCGAGTTTGAGCGGGCGTACCAGGGAATGGGGTTTGTACTCGTGTAAGCAGGCATTAGGGATAGTTTGGAACACTTCGTCAGCCCCGCTAGCCAGCGTGTACCGGTACAGTTTCCAGGGCTACACAGTCAACGTCAATTGGGTATGAGAAAGTATGTGTATGTCACTGCACAGATTTTTTTAAACTTTTATTGTTTCCCCAAAAGGTCACGGATGGTGCCCAGATTTCTGAAGTGTTCCCCCACCCCCATTGACGACCATGTTCACGTGTTTATTGCATTTCAAGTAAAACGTAAACACATAAAATTAGAAGGTAAAGGTATCCCTGTAACAGGACGTGAAGACCCATAGGGTGTGAGAGGTCAAGGCTCCCACATTTTCTAGACAATCGGCTCACAGATGGCGGTAAAGTTGTCAGCCTTACGCGCCGGGCGCCCTTTACCCCCAGGAAGATTCCTGTTAGTCTGAGTCGTCCCCAGGACCATATTGCGGCCGAAATGGTTAGGTCAACTGGAAAAATCCACCTCATCGGGAATCGAACCCGCGACTTTCGGCTTGTAGCATACTGCTTCAACCAACAACGCTACCACGTGCCCCCCATGCATAAAAATAACGCATTCGTATTTTGAAAACTGATATTCTTGTATAAATAAGAAAGTGAAGGAGGATGAGATGGGCATTTCATGTAGCATGCATAGGAAGAACCGGAATGAATACAGGATTTTTGTGTGAAAGCGAAAAGGAAAGCCACTAGCGTGACATAAACATAGATGGGAGGATACTATTAAAAATGGATCTTAGAGAGATGGGATTGGTTGGTACGGATTGGATTGATCTAGCTTAGAATAGGAATCAGTGGAGGGCTCTTGTGAACACGGTAATGAATTTTCGGGTTTCGTAAAATGCTGGGAAATTCTTGAGTAATTCAGCGACTAGCAACTTCTCAAGAAGGTTTCATCTGCGTGGAGTTAGACGTTCTTATGAATTTCGTTTCTCAAATAGATTTCTAAATAGATACGAATAGACTGAGAATGTTAAAAGATAAACGTCAACAACAACAATAAGTGATTCTTTCAGTTTCAAGATGGCTGAGTTCTGTAACTGTTCCTTAATCGCCATTAAAAAGTGTCCCTTATGCGGGAATGTTAGCTGAAAACGTACCATTCATATTGGATATATCGTGCCTGCTTCTTTGGATTCTCCTTCATCGTGTGGCGTTGTTTCTTCACCTGGCCGCATGATGGCGCTCGGATCGATACCTGCAGCAGAGGAGTCGAGCGTCAGTTGAAAACAGTCTGCCGGAGATGTAGGAGTGTTCGTGTGTGGTGGAGTTTGTGTCGGAAATGAACAGTGCTGCCTTACATAGGAAAGATGTAAGGCGTATGTCGCTGGACTTTTTGTAACTCTGACTCAAGTATGAAGCTAAACGTATTAGATTCCATACATTCAATGAGTGAACCATGTTTCATATTCATTATGTGATAAATGAATGTACGTCAAACATGGCCTTTTGCGAAAGACATTGTTTCTGGATTATGACATACACGTGATCATCTTGATACCGCTAACATAACTCGAAATTATTTCTGCTTTACAAGTGCGTGTGTGGTTACAAACATGTATTTCGTATCTAATGGCGACTGTATACGGCAGTATTGACATTGTGGTTGAGTGTTAATTCGGCGAAGATGCTGATCCGTGTTCTGATCTTCTCGACTTTAGTCCTCGCAGTTAACTTGGTTGCTGGAATATTTGCCAAGGACCAGATCAGTCAAGATTTCAGCCCGAAGAACCAGCATGATTTCTACATTAAAGGTTAGATTTAGAAATATAACAGGTATATTTATAAGAGAGATGCATTAATTGTCGGTAAATGGTATGTAGGAATCTGTGAAATTCACAGCTATTCATAGGTTACGACTGGCTTGTAATTCATTTTACGATTTGTAGTTTATTTTATGGGACCGCCTCTGCGGCCTAGTGGTCAGAGTTCATGGCTACAGATCCAGAGGTCCCGGGTTCGATTTCCGGCACTACCACATTTTCTGGTTCTGGAACGGGGTCAGCTCAGCCTCGTGAGGATAATTGAGGAGCTGTTTCAAGAAAATAGTGGCTCCGGTCTAGAAAACTGAAGTTAACGGCAGTGGGAATCCGTTGTGCTGACCACGCGACACTCTATCCGCAAAAGTTGGCACTAACTTCGCCGACAAGCGGCGGTTGCTCGGTCGGTATAGTTCGCTTACGGACTCAAGCCATGGAGTTTGCTTTTGTCGTTATCTACACCGTATATCGTCGACTGTAAAATGATTGACGAAAGATGAATTGGAAATGATTTTGAAGAAATCGGTCTCGGCCAAATCGAGATATTCCGGAATATTCCTGCAGTAATTGAGGAGAACCACGAAAACCGTGAGTGAGGATAGTCGGTGTCGTAGCTGAGATTCGAACTAAACAACTTCCGAATAAAAGTATGAAGCGTTACCGCTAGACCAACCTAGTCGGTCGTGAAGTAGTGTTATTTATTAATTATCTGTAATTTACTTATTGATGTTGTAAGTGTCACAGCCTATTTTATGTCATGATTATATGACAATAAATAAAAAAGTGTAGAGGATTTAGGAGGAAGCTGTCGTGGTCTCATCGCGGTATTACCTCAGCATTAACCTTGAGGGACTCATATAAAACAGGATAGTTCTCATTGAGGATAGCCTCCCTCCTCTCCGAGATTCGAACGTAGTACCTCTCGACTACAAGTCTAGGGTGTTCTTGTTACACCAGCCTGCTCGATGATATGAATAGGAATTGTGTAATGTAATGTTAGGTCTAATAACTAGGCGTGAACATGAAATTCAGCGACTGGTAGGCCTGTGTTGTGAATCTGTTCAGTTTAGAAATTAACCAGTATTCTTGTTATTAAAACCTGAAGATTTTCCAAATGATTCTTTCAAATGTGCATATCCTATGTACGGACTACAGTAATTTTGCATGTAGTTAAATGAATTAACCCCTTAGAGCCCAGTGGTTAATGTATGTACCACCTGCTTTAACATAATAAAACTCCGCGTTCTGCCCACAGAGTGTATCTGTGTTCCGTATGGTTCTCACAGTAAACAGCGATTATCTCCCTAAACAGCATTAACCGGTTGGACTTTGTAGCGGAGACGTAATGTGTTTTCGGTGAGGTACGAACTGAATCTTTATATTATTTGTGTGTTCACAGTAAACAGCGACTGTTTCCCTAAACAGCATTAACCGGTTGGACTTTGTAGCGGAGACGTAATGTGTTTCCTGTGAGGTACGATCTGAATCTTTATATTATTTGTGTGTTCACAGTAAACAGCGGCTGTTTCCCCAAACAGCATTAACTGGTTGGACTTTTTAGTGGAGACTAATGTGTTTCCTGTGAGGTACGTGCAAGAAATAATCGTTGATAGATGCAGTCGGGCTACGCGGTAGCGTTGTTGCTTGAGGCACAATGCTGCAAGCCGGAATGTCGCGGGTTGAAGTCCCGATGAGGTATTTGGATTTTTCAGCCGCACCATGTTCCTAGGGTCGACTTATTCTCTAACAGAAATGAGTACCAGGAATCTTCCTGGGGGGGGGCGGTAAAGGGCGACCGGCGCGTAAGACTGACAACCTCAGCCATCTGTGAGCCTATTGTGTATAAAATGTGGGAACATCGACGTCTCACGAAACTATAGGCCTCCGCTGCCTGTTACAGGGATAGCTTGACCTTCTAGTGAACTTTGGTTTATGTTCACTCATAGACAATACAGTACGTGTTTGTTTTTAAGTTCTTAGTTGACACTTTATGGGTGCTGTGTCCCTGACGAAGGAACCGTATTTACGAACTTCCAGAAGTGTAACAGTAACTTAACTGAATAGGCTGGTCTAGCAGTAACGCTACCTAAGTTAAACTTAATTAAAAACTGCATCCTGTTAGAGTATTTTGTGTGTATTTGTTATTTTTAACAAAAAGGTAGCATAGTTTGGATTTGATATTAACATAGTTATTAATGTAATTTTATTCTTAAATTCCTAAATTAACTACTCGAATTATAATTTGACATACAGAGTTTGTTCTAAGTGAACTTAAAATTAGAAGTAGTTTTTGAGGTGTTCAGGTTTTTGTTGTGGTAGTAGTTATTAATTGATGAGTCCTAGGTCGACGCAATATGAGGTACCCTTCTCGGAAAATCTGTCGCGTTGATTTTTTTCTAATCGTGGTGTAATGGTCTCCAAAACGGGTTCTTCTCTATGTCACTCTGAGCTGGTTTTGTTTTCCTTATGTAGAGAATTTAAATGCTTGTATGTTACGTGTATGCGAAGGGATTCCCGTTCTTGTTGCGTTTTTCACTTTGCAGCCTTGTTTAAAAATTGGTGGAACTGAAGATAGCTGTATTACCGTCTGCGGAGAAGAAACATGCTCCATCAAGGCAACGTACAGTATCACGGCATGCACAGAGATAACCATTATACCATCAGACGTTTAAAACGTGACCCTTCAAGCGAGCTCTATTACATGTAAGTCTTGGGGCTGTCACGGTTTACGTGTGTTCACTTCTCAGTGATAACACAGTTTCACCAACGTTTATGAGAAATTTCAGTCTTCATATTTCGGCCGACGTATTTTATGTGAGAGACGTGACACGTGACCTTGAAGCTGGAATCTTCTAGTTTCTCTGGAACGTCAATAGACCAGTCCTGTTATCGCCCGAAAATGGAATGATAAGCATGTAATTTTTATTGTCTTTGAGTATTCAAAATCGATTTCAGAATTTCATTATCGGGCCCTCCTGTCCTCCCATCCTCTTATATCCAGAAGTTTCAGTAGAATAACCTTCTAACTATGTAAGATTTGAGGTTTTTACGGCGGTGACTATGAAGAAAGCAGTTTTCTGGGATGTGGCGCCGTGTAGATATTGTGTCTGTCAGCACCTGCCAACGCTGGTTCCTCACTCGAGGATTTTATTTTCTCTTCTATCTTGAAGATGAAGGCGATACGTTCCTCCGAAACGTCGGTTAACACAATATCTACACGGCGCCACATCCCAGAAGACGGTATTCATCAACCTTCTAACAAGATGTGCCATAGCTTAGGCGGTTAGTCGCCGGTTTTTCACTGCGGTGACCTGGATACGAATCCAGCTACTTTTATGTGGGATTTGTGGTGGACAATGTGATACTGGGGCAGGTTTTTCTCCAAGTACTACGGTTTCCCATAACAATTTTTATTCCACCAACTGCCCCAGACTTGTCTGTCGCCTGCCATCCGCGACATTGTGCATTAATAGGCATGTCATATTTAATTCCAGGGAGATGAACCCTACTTGAGGAGCCCTCAGTTGCGCAGCTACTCAAGAATTTCCCAAAATTTGTGGAACCCGAAGATTTATTATCGTATTCACAAGAGCCATCCACTGGTCCCTATCCTGAGCGGGAGCAGCCCAGTCGATATCACCCAATAGTATTTCTCTGAGATACATTTTAATATTATCCATCCACCCGTCCAAGTCCGAGGCCCTTCGTCACATTCCGTAAAAAGCTTATTTTTTAAGGTGAGGATTTGTTGGTTCCACACCCAACCCTCAAGCTGGAGGACCATCCCTTGTCGGCTGTCCGCGACTGCTTATTCAATATATTCCTAGTTAACCTTCATACCTTGAGGAAGTCTCCTCCATCCTAATCCTGAGGACATTCCATGCCATGGTGAAAGTTAAATCTTTCCTTAGAAGAGGCGGTGGAGGCCCATAGGGTTGTGAGACGTCGAGGCTCCCACATTCTCTAGACAATCGACTCACAGATGGCGGTGAGGCTGTCAGCTTTACGCACCGGTCACCCTTTACTCCCCAGGAAGATCCCTGGTTCTCATTTCTGTTAGAGACTAAGTCGACCCTAGGGCAATAATGTGGCTGGAAGAATTAGGTAAATTGAATCTACCTCTGCATCTTTGCAGGGATGTGGCGGCCCATGATGAGACGTGTCGAGGTGTGCTTTGAATCTCACGGAGGTCATCTTGAGCACTTGTTATGAATGTACTCTTTCTGATGTAACTCACAAATCAAATGTTTCCTGGCATATCTTGATATGGACATTTATTCTTGTAGCCAGGAACTCTGACCAATAGACAACAGAGGCGGTCGTTCTAATATCGAAAGATTCCAAAAATATTGTTATTATGCTTATTTGTTTCTAAATCAAATATTCTTATTTACTAAGGAACAGATTTATAACATCAGTTTTGGAAGATTGTCTTCTTCTGGGTTGTGGCGCCGTGTAAATTTTGTGTGAACCTTCTTTATAATTCGTCTTTGGGCTGTTGAATAAGCAAATAAATAAATAAATAAATAAATTAATTATTAAGCAGTGTAAATTACATTGTTTTTGCCTTTTTGTTTGTGTGTGTGTTTTTTTTTTAACTTTGCTCGCGCTTGCGTAGTAATTTCATTTCTGGCTCCTACTTCAGCACCTAAACAGACAAAGGTTTAACTGAATTTTTATATTCGCTGTTCAAAAATATATTTATATCCGTCAACCAACGGCATACCTTATCCTTCAGGCACGTAGAAAGTGCAATTTATATCACGTACACTTAATGCTTAAGATATGAATCAGGCTTGTGTTACGCTCACGTTTATCATAGTAAATTTTCCTATGCCATACCCACAACATATTTTCTGCTGTATCTTTTCAAAATTTACATAACAGACCCTGCACAGATTGTTTTAAAATTATTTTGGTATGCTTTTCTTTGCTTCCTTACTCACTAGTATCACTTCTATTCCATACGCGTCCCGCATCTGAATTGCAAATAGGAACAGCCAGAGGGCCTATGAGTGATGCCTGAAGAAGAATAATAAATATTAAATTCTCTTGACCCCGAATTACGGAGGACCTTTTTAAAAGAGTGCAATGAATAGGACGTTTCATATCCTTAAGGTACAGATCATCAACGCTGTAATTATATAGTATCACGTTTCCATTTCTTGTCTTTTCAGGACATTCCAAGTACCGAATCTCATGTCCATAGGTACATTGGATGATGCAAAACATGTTAAAAACACATGGCTCTGTGGATTTGAATGAAACTCATATAAGTTGTGTACAGAACATACCAAAGTTTGTGTATAAAATATTTAATTCAGTGTGGTTACCGTTGCGCAGAAAAATATTTACTGTCTTTAATATTAAGAACAGAAACTTATTATATTTATATTACCCGCTGTTTGAAAATCTCAGACTTTACAATTTAATTTATCAAGTTCAGAGAGTGGCCTCCAGATTCCGCACATATAAATCTGTGAAATTAACATCTTGTTAACGCAGCAGTGAACATTCGGTTTCCATGAAATCTTGGGTAATTCGAAACCACGAAGGAGCCGTTTCAGCCCTTGCAGTTACCGTACGAAAGAACTGAAATTACATGGCCTCTTGTGTCAAGAGAAAATCCGATCGGCCATAGATCAATGGAAGAGACTGGCTCAAGCGACAGTTCAGGAAAATAAGGATAAAATAAATTACGAAGCGTAAATAAAATTCATATTTTTAACATTCAAAATATGATTTTTTGTGCAACAAATTAAGTAGTGTAGTTGGTTGAGACACTGCTACAAACCGGAAGGTCGCGGGTTTGATTCCCGGTGAGGTAATAGGGCTTTTCAATTGACCTAATCCTTCCAACCGCACTATGGCCCTAGGGTTGACTAAGCCTCTAACAGAAATGAGTACCAGGAATCTTCCTGGGGGTAAAGGGCAGCCGACACGTAAGGCTGACAACCTTACCGCCATCTGTGAGCCGATTGTCTAGATAATGCGTGAGCCTCGACGTCACAACTCTATGGGCCTCCACGGCCTGGTACAGGGATAGCTTTAATTTTACTTTTAACGAATAAAATGAATTAAACAAATATTTTTCCCATATACGCAGTATTCAAGGTTCTCAATCAAGCACCTGGTCCTCATTTTTACCATTTGGGCCTCCTGATGCAGCGAGCTTTATGTTCCTGTGTATGGAACATAACATGGCATTGTTTGCATACAAAACAGGGTCATCAAATTATATGAAATTTCTAAAAATGGATTGCAGGATGTTGGTTGTAGATGTGGGTAGAATGGAACGTACAGTCGCTTCCGTAAATTATTGCCCTTCCTGCATGATGTGTGTCTTCGTATATGCAACCAAAATGAAGGGCCTGGCCTAACAAGGAATCTTCTTTCTCCACGTCAAGCCTTTAACATATGGAAGCCATGTGTGACATGATCATGGGGTCTCCAACTTGCGAATTCAGAACTAAGGAGAGTCCATGCAAAAGAATCTTCCCATGCAACCAGTTTTGTACGCCTATGTACTCTTTTCGGCCGCCTCTGTGGTCTAGAAGTCAGAATTCCTGGCTACCGATCCAGATGTCTGTGTTCGATTCCCGGCGCTACCAGGTTTTCTGAAATGTAGTGGGTCTGGAACAGGGTCCACTCAGCCTCGTGAGGATAATTGAGGAGCTGTTTCAAGGAAATAGCAGCTCCGGTCTGGAAAACCGAGATTAACGGCCGTGGGGATCAGTTGCGCTGACCACGCGACACCCTCTATCCGCGAAAGTTGGCACTAACTTCTTCGACAAGCGGCGGTCGCTCGGTCGGTATAGTTCGCTTGTGGACTAAAACCACGGAGTTTGTTTGCCTTATATACTATTCTTAGCTGTTTTAAGCAGAGCTTCCCTAACGTTTTGCCCAAGATCAAAAATACGAAATCGCATTTGCCTTTCGGCCCAAATGGCACCACCCCCAGCTCAGCATCCCGAAACACTATATATACGTACATATGTATATTGGGGTTATGTAAAATGGGTACGTCCATACATACAATTATTATACACTAAACAGCATTAACCAGGTTTTTAATGGAGGCGCATTATGTTTTCTATGAGGTAGGAATTGAATTTTTAAGTATTTAATGAATATCAGGCCGCAGAACATTGACTGTGCTGTCGAATGTTCCCGTGTTTGCTATTTATTCGATACTGTTCACGTGAAAGAAGACTTTGTGCTTTAGGTTAACATTTTAGCGTATAGCGTAGGGAATTCAAAGACGATGTCCGAAACTACAGTAGTAGCTTTTTTATTTTATTTTATTTTTTTTATTTTTTTGCTTTTTAGCTCCTAAAACAATATGGTCACTAACACCTGCTTTAATGTTAGAAGACCTCAAAATTTTACTTCCGGAGGGTTACGTGCTCAAAGTAAACAGAGATGGTTACTCTGTACAGCATTAAGTGATGTCTTTCTAATGGAGATGCAGCTTGTTTCCTGTGAGGTACGATTTGAAATTTATATATATATCTATACATCCACTCCCCCATACGTCTTCAGGGAGTGGTGCTTAATTAGATAAGCACAGGAAAAACCGTACCTTTTTATGTACATATTATATATGTGAGCGTCATATTGTCATGGGTTAATTTAATAACTATTCCTGTCTACGATTATAAATTGTTAGCAGAGACCAGTTTCGTCAAGAAGGGTCACTTCTGCCGCACAGCGCAACCATTACAGGCCCCTAGCCTTATAAAAAGGTAAAGCTGTCCCTGTACTTAAATAATTAAGCACCACACCATGAAGGCGTATGGGTGAGTGGATATATAGATCCACATTTTCCTGACCTCGGTACTAGTTGGAAGTGAGTGTTCAGCTTCATGTCCCCAGCTTTTTTACCCCCGGGAAAAGAGCTGGTAGCCATTGGATGGAGGTTGGGTGGACCCCAGAGCCGGTCTTGACGACGTGGAGAAAAGAAAATTCTTCAACCTACCGGGACTCCAGGGGGCACGCGTAGTGGTTGAGGTGCTACGCTACAAGCCGGAAGGTCGCGGGTTCAAATCCCGATGAGGTCATCGGATTTTTTTTCAGTTGGCCTAATCCTTCCAGCCGCACTAGGCCATGGGGTTTACTCAGCCTTTAACAGAAATGAGTACCAGGAATTAATTAAATAATTTTCCTGGGGAGTAAAGCGAGGCCGGCGCGTAAGGCTGACAACCTTACCGCCATCTGTGAGCCGATTCTCTAGAAAATGTGGGAGCCTCGACGTCTCACAACCCTATGGGCCTTCACCGCCTGGTACAGGGATAGATTTAATTTACCGGGACTCCAACCCCGACCTCTCTGTACCGACTACGCTGTCCCGGCTAATAATATTAAAGCCCGTAGAAATGCAACGGAGATTTATTTAGCGTCATTCTTCCTTCCTCCCCCTTTCCTTTGCTTTAAACCTATCCGTTACATAACTTTCTCAGATTCCCCTTTTTGCTGTTAAAACATCAAATTGAATTGAATGGAGCTGACATCTGTGAAAGTACGTGCAAACTAGTACACACACACAGCATGAACCCTCTTGCTACAAGTACATAGATTCGCTATAGAAGGTAAAGGTAAAGTCCCTGTGCTTAAGTGATTAAGCGCTACGTAATGAAAGCGTGTGGTGGTGAGTGGTTAGCTTCACGTCCCGACCGCTTTACTCTCGGGGAAAGAGCACCCGGTACCCATTGGATAGGAGGTTCGGTGGATCCCAGAGCCGGCCTGGACGACTTGGAAAAGAGAAAATTCTTTACCCTACCGGGACTCGAACTCCAACCCCTCGGTCGTGCAGTCGCTGTGCCGACTGAGCTATCCCGGCAATAACTCTACTGAATATAAGTGATCGCAAATAGCGCAGAATACAGCTTGTGTGTAATGCCCTCTTAACCTTTAATTTTATGTCAATGATTTGCATCTTTGCACGGAAACTGAGACCCTAAATATGTCTGGTCGTTGTGTATGGCTTTTGTTTTCGTGGTTGATATGGACTGGTGTTTAAGTTGTGGAGCTGAGTGTACCATTGAAAGTGGCAGGTTGTAATGTTCATGCAAAGTAGGCAAGTGTGTCGGAAGGCAAGTGCTGTAGCATGCAGTAGGTGTAACAGGTACTGTGGGAGGTTTTCACTATTATGTCCGTCAGCATGGGGTCCTTTGCATTTCTATGCTCAGTTCAGTGAGTTTGCTTGAACTTCTAACAATGATTTCGACCCCAATTCTAAGTTGAATATATTCATGCATAATTCAAGGCTTTAGCCACTTGAAGCATCTAAAAATTTAATGTATATCTTTTGTCCTAAGCTGTATTGCATTAAGCTATCCCTGTAACAGGCTGTGGAGGGCCATACGGTTGTGAGACGTCGAGGCTCCCACATTTTCTAGACAATCGGCTCACAGATGGCGGTGAGGTTGTCAGCTTTAAGCGCCGGCCGCCCTTTCCCCCCCCCCCCCGGAAGATTCCTGGTACTCATTTCTGTTAGAGGCTGAGTTGACCCCAGGGCCATAGTGTGGATGGAAGGATTAGGAAAATTGAAAAACAATCAACCTCATCTGGACTCGAGCCCGCGACCTTCTGGCTTGTAGCCTAATGCCTCAACCAACCACGTTACTGCGTTACACCGTCGAAACACTAAACGTAAACTAAAATTAATTGTGTTCGATTTAATGCTGTATAGTTTGGTAGAGTTTATGGATGTTTCGAAGCCTTCTGCCATCTCCATCTTCATGGTTTCCCTTGAATACACATTGTCATATCCCAGAAGATGTTAATTTTCGTTGTCGCCGAAGTGAGAGGCTCGAATCACATAAAATTAATTGGAAATAAATCCCAGCCGACATCCAATCAGATATACACGTACATTCTTGAGCCATGCCATGATTACTAGCATAATCTAGGCTATCCCATTGAGAAGCTAGGTCATCACATAAATGTAAATTTAATTAGCGACTATCATTTCTCCTTCGTATTAGCGAGTGCTTAGTTCAAATCCCGGCCCTGAAAGCTGTTATCCTGACAGAATTTTCCTGTGGTCTTCATCGGTCACTCCAGACAATGACAGGGCAGTGCTTAAATCTACATCTTTCCATTTCATGGTACCATAAGACTCCATACACTCTGATCATCTGATGTCGTTAAATAAATGTGAAGAAAACTGTGTTATGGGGCTGACGCAGTGTAGTCTGGTAGAAGTTTGCAGTTCGAAGGACGCCTTTTTCTTGCAGGTTACTTGAGTAGCTTACTTACCGACCTTGAAGATGGAAGCAGTATATTCTTACGAAGCACTGGTCAGCTCTACCGGTGTACAAGGTAGTCCTGTGCTTAACTAATTAAACACTACGCCGTGAAGGCGTTTCGGGGAGTGGCTGTAGAGATCCATGTTTTCTTGACCTCGGCACTTCACGCTTCATGTCCCGGTCTCTTTACCCCCGGAGAAAGAGCCCCCGGTACTGGATAGGAGGCTGGGTGCGCCAAAGAGCCGGTCTGGACGGCATGGAGAAGAGAAAATTCTTGCCTTCACCGGGACTCGTACTCAGACCCCACGGTCGTCCAGCCCGCAGTCTGTCGCAATACCAACAGCGCTAGCACGGCTCTCTAAAATTCATCATAAATGAATAGATAAAGGAATAAATAAATACAGGTTAGCCTAAAAGAAGTAGTCAGTTTAAATGACTCGTGTTCGTGAAACTTACACGCGAAGCCCAAAAAAGTCTACAACACGTGCAAGTTTAGAACTGCAAGTTCCACAAAAGACTGTGTGGAATATCTTGCGTAAACGTGTACAAATGTTCCCTTACCGGTTGCAATTATTGCAGAACCTCACAGAAAACGACAAAACCCCCCCGTCACTCACTCTGTATGGACATGCAGCAACGGAAGGAAGTAATGATTTCTGTAACCGGCAGTTTTCTGTGACGAATCAACGTTCCTCATTAGTGGCACGGTGAACAAACACACGTTCGTATATGGGAAACTGAAAACCGGAGAGCCGTAGTAGAGCATGTAAGGAATTCGCCTAAAGTGCACGTTTTTTGTGCTGTATCCCGTAAAAATGTGTACCCATGTAAACTTCAGGGCGTACTTTTCAAACCATGTAAGTATCTCGGCCATGCTATTAAAACTCTTCTTTCTGTAAAACTTTGAAAGTGTTTCTTCTTTTAGGCTAACCCTGTAGAGATACTACTGCTCTCGCTGTAAAATATCTGTATCTATTTTTTTTAGGCTAACCCTGTAGAGATACTACTGCTCTCGCTGTAAAATATCTGTATATATTTCTTTTAGGCTAACCCTGTAGAGATACTACTGCTCTCGCTGTAAAATATCTGTATATATTTCTTTTAGGCTAACCCTGTAGAGATACTACTGCTCTCGCTGTAAAATATCTGTATATATTTCTTTTAGGCTAACCCTGTAGAGATACTACTGCTCTCGCTGTAAAATATCTGTATATATTTCTTTTAGGCTAACCCTGTAGAGATACTACTGCTCTCGCTGTAAAATATCTGTATATATTTCTTTTAGGCTAACCCTGTAGAGATACTACTGCTCTCGCTGTAAAATATCTGTATATATTTCTTTTAGGCTAACCCTGTAGAGATACTACTGCTCTCGCTGTAAAATATCTGTATATATTTCTTTTAGGCTAACCCTGTAGAGATACTACTGCTCTCGCTGTAAAATATCTGTATATATTTCTTTTAGGCTAACCCTGTAGAGATACTACTGCTCTCGCTGTAAAATATCTGTATATATTTCTTTTAGGCTAACCCTGTAGAGATACTACTGCTCTCGCTGTAAAATATCTGTATCTATTTTTTTTAGGCTAACCCTGTAGGGATACTACTGCTCTCGCTGTAGAATATCTGTATATATTTCTTTTAGGCTAACCCTGTAGGGATACTACTGCTCTCGCTGTAAAATATCTGTATCTATTTGTATCTGGCCTGAAGTTATGGTAATGTGGTCCGTATCACAGTCTAACCAATCACGGGAACTCATCCTCCAGGTCTTGCTATCACATAGTAGCCAATTAGGAACACGTGTTCTCCCATATCTCCAACTCTGAAGGCCGAAATGACATAAACTGCTAAGTCGTCTTCCAATAAATTAAGTTAATGAATTATTAATGACTCTTTTATAGGTGATAGTTTGATAACATTGCTTGTTCTGAAGCTGTGCCCGTGGTCTGGCTTAGGAAGAGTGCTCAGCATTTCGAATTCAAGTTCAGATAATAAAGTGTCACATAAACACTCACGCCACAGAAATAAGCTCGTGCGTGAGTTCCGCACAAAACGCGATAGAGACGAGACGCATGCTCGGCAGGATTGCGAGAAGATGCTGGTCGATTAAGGAGAACTAGAAACAGGTATTCAGGCAAACTGAATGTGATGAGGAGGGCCCGGATTTTGATGACATGTCATCTTTTTCCCCTTGTATCCTATGCGATGCCCTTAAATATATAAATCTCGGATATGAGCTGCTGGTTACAGAAATGTAAATTTTATAGGTAACTTTTTGTCATTTTTTGACATTTTTAGGTTTGAGGTAATTTCTTTGTAAATTTTTGGACATTTAGGGGTATTTCCTGTCATTTTTGGCCATTTTAGGAAATTTTTCTTATGTTTTCTGAAATGTGAATAACATGGAAGCGAAGTGTTCTTTCTTTTCTCCTTTAGGTCATTTTTCTGGATTTTTTCGGTCATTTTATAGGTCATTTTTTAAATATTTTCAGGTCATCAAAAACCGGGCCCTGCATATTACATTTTTGGGTCATATTTTAGGTCATTTTTCTGGATTTTTTCTGTCATTTTATAGGCCATTTTTTAAATATTTTCAGGTCATCAAAATCCGGGCCCTGGTGATGAGGAAAGATACAAAAGTTCGTTTTGGACTGTGTACAATATACTCCTATAAGAATTTTTTACATATTTTTACGGTTAACCTACGTGTTACTGTAAAATTAAATAATTGTCAATTATGAATAATGTCGGTAACTACATATAATTACCAAAAGAAGTGGTACATTTGATAAATATCGTGACAATAATCATTGTTACTGGTAATTATTAATAATAATAACAGGCAGTTAACTTTAGGTCCATCACAGTAGCCCGGGCGGTCTAAGACATGAACTGTTTTCGCTCGCTTATACACTGGAGTCGTTGGGTTCCAGTCCGACTCAAGGCATGGATATTTGTGCGTTTATTCTGTGTGTAGTTAGCGGCCTTGCGACGAGCTGATCCCTCCTCCAAGGAGTCCTACCGAATAAGATTAAGAAATTAAAAAAAAAGGCCAAGGTCCAAAGGGTTATAGAGCCAGAGAGAAAAAAAAGAAAGACCATTTGCGTGGTTAACTTCTTAATGAAAGTTTACTGGAAGGATATATGCTTGACGTTGTAGGATTTATAGCTTTTCTTGGCTGCAGTTTTACAACACACTCACCAGTGACACGAATGATAGGATAAGTGGTGAATACCGAATTCGAAGGGATTTGGAAGGAAGTCGATGAGATCCAATCAGTCTGCCGGTGGGCAAATTGCTGCTGGTTCTCTGTAGCAGCCATTCTTGGTTCCAAGTCTTGCAACTCTGAGGTACAATCGAGGTACCGTCCCAGTATTTACCCGTAGGGACTGGGGAACACCACGATAAACTTCAAGCAGTATAACCAATATTTCCGTCGTAGCACGACCAGAACACCACTCGAATATTTAGCTAGAACGTTACTGCTGTCCCATGGCCGCGCCATAGCTCAAGCGGTTAGTCGCTGGCTTCCGCCGCGTCGGCTCGGGTTCGATCCCGGGTCTAGTCGAGTGGGATTTGTGGTGGACAAAGTGGCGCTGGGGCAGGTTTTCTCCGAGTACTTCGGTTTCCCCTGCCAATCTTCATTCCACCAGTTGCTCCACAATCATCCTCACCTATCATCTGGGGCCGGTACAATAGACCAGAAGTGGCCGCAGTACAAGGGACTTAGTCCCACCCCACTAGCAATACAAAAAATGCTGCTATCCCACGAAGCTCAGCCTTAGCATTCATGAATCTTCATACATTATTTAATGAATGCCCACAGATCCTGGTAATGGGACTTATACTTAATCATAAGGATCGTGGATTCGATGTGTAGTCACAAAGCGTGAACCGTCAAAACTAGGTTCAGTCATGTGGAATAGGTAATTATGTTGACTAATTGGATACAGCGGGGGGCACGCGGTAGCGTAGTTGATTGAGGCACTATGCTACAAGCCGGAAGGTCGCAGGTTCGATTCATAATATCATTCGATTTTTTTTTAAAGTTACCTAATCCTTTCCGCCGCACTAAGACCCTGGAGTCAACTCAGCCTCTAACAGAAATGACTACTAGGAATCTTCCTGGAGGGGTAAAGGACGGTCGTCGAATAAGGCTGACTGCCTCACCGTCATCTGTCAGACGATTGTCTAGAGAAAATGTGGGAGCCTCGCCAGAGCTCAAGCGGTTAGTCGCTGGCTTCTCACCGCGGCGGCCCGGGTTCGATCCCGGGTCTGGTCAAGTGGGATTTGTGGTGGACAAAGTTGCGCTGGGGCAGGTTCTCTCCTAGTACTCCGGTTTCCCTTGCCAATCTTAATTCCACCAATTGCTCCACAATCACCCTGACCTATCATCTGGAGCTGGTACAATAGGCCAGAAGTGGCCGCAGTACAAGGGACTTAGTCCCACCCCACTAGCAATAAAAAAGTAGGACAGTTATATGAATGCCATTTATTAGTAAAGGAAATTTGTAGCTATCCCTGTGAGAGGCCGTGGAGGTCCATAGGGTTGTGAGACGTCGAGGCTCTCACATTTTCTAGACAATCGGCTCACAGATGGCGGTAAAGGCTGTCAGCCTTACCCGCCGACCACTCTCGACCCATAGAATGTCAATATCATATAGCTGAAATACAGGATGTTTCCTGAGATACTTCACTTTCAAGCCAAAATTCTGTAAACATTTTTTGATATCAATACTGTGCCAGACACTGTCGGCATACCATGTAACTGATACGGTTACTTGCGCTTGGGCCTGAATTCGAGAAAGCTCAGTTGTAAACTTGCCACTAACAAAAGAGATAATTCAACAGATGTTCCGCACATAAATCTTTAGGCATGCTAGGGATTCTCGCATTCTGTGATCCTGTAAAATAATACGCGAGTTTACACGCCCCTCCCCCCTTTCTTCTGTTGCTCAGAGAAAAGTGCAGTTCTGCACACTGCTGCAGGCCCCTATCAGACTGTACGGTGTCAGCAGGAACCTAAATAGCTTTACAGCCTCTCTACACGTACAGTACAGTTCCTGTACAGTCACGAAAAGTGAAATTACGCACTTGTTGCCGGTTCCTATCAGGATGTACTCTGATAACAGGAACTTAAATAGTTTTACAACTTTACGCCTAAAGCAAGCTATAAATTGTTACCGTACAGTCAACGGAAATATTAGAGAAATTTTTCTCCGGTTGCAGCTACATTTTTCGAAAGTATCTGTATTAAACCTTACTAATTTTTTGACTTACGAAAACTGCACTTGGAACCAACTACGTATATTCTAAATAGCTCTTCAAAACTCGCCCACTTGTTGAATTCAGCAGTGCACTGTTTTACGGGCAGACGGAAACCCACTAACGGTAGTAGTTGGAGGATGGAATAGGTTTCTTTCAACCCAATTTAATAGGACTTAGGAGCACTGTATAATGGGCTTTGTTCATTGTGAGGTAAGATAAAGTTGCCCCTGTGTGTAAGTAATTATGCACTATACCATGAAGATGTATGAGGGAGTGGAAGTACAGCTCCACCATTCTTGACGTTAGCGTAAATCCTCTGATTTTCAGAAAATTCGAATGTACGCTAATAACATCTGGAGATACAATTGGAGTCACGCCACTTAAATATGAAGGAATATTATGTTTCCAGAAAATTATCCAAGACAGTAGATATTGTGTAAATTAAACTGAAGTATCCTCAAAAGTGACAGGAATAGAAAATATATTTATTTCATGACGTCACCGATCAATATAATTGAGGCGATAACAGTTCTCACTTGTGTTCGAGAGGTTCCCAACTTGAATCTTGGACGGGACTATCTCTACTGAGGTCTTCGTGGGGTTTCTCCAACCCTTCAACCACGTGCCAGGATATATCTGAAATTAGGACACGACAAATTCCTTCCAGTTCCTTTAAAATTCATTTGTCCTAATGATCCTATCATTTGACTCTGAAATAGTCCGACCTACTCAGAGTGTTGTTTAAGAAATATTAAAAAAATGTAAATTTATCCCTGTAACAGGCCACAGAGGCCCATAGGGTTGTGAGACATCGAGGCTCCCACATTTTCTAGACCATCGGCTCAGAGATGACGGTTACGTCAGCCTTGCGCGCCAACCACCCTCCTTTTACCCCCAGGAATATTCCTGGTACTCGTTTCTGTTGAAGGTTAAGTCAATCTCAAGACCACAGTGCGGCTGGAAGGATTAGTCTTACGTAAATTAAAATAAAGTCTCATTAATGTACGGACTACAGACTACACGAGACTAGAAACGTGATATTATTGTCTGTTGATCGTTCTGTTAAGTCTACTTTCAAAAATTCGAGATCCCTTTAGCTGCAGAAAACATTTTTGAACGTGCCCAATGATCCGTAACTGATCCCAGATAGTTTACACGTTGTTAACTTAAGACACGGGCGCGTGTTGCATCAGACAGAGATTGTAAGTCACAGCATCGCTGGTAGCGAAACTGCCATTGCTAATTTCGATATGCAATTATTGCAGAATCTGTTCCTCTTACCAAGTAGCACAGAAGTAGGACATCACATACTGTACATTTTAAAATGAATTAAAATCTGTATACCTCATACGCTAGTTGATTGGTGTGCAATATAAACTAGAATGTAGCAAAATTCATAACGTAAAGGCCACTAATAAGCCCTTCAGAAATACTGGAAACGTAACATGCAGGAAGGACAAATGAAACTTTCACGATGAAATCAAGATTAGATTAATTTCGGGGAATCGTTATTACCATTCTGTTCAGGATTGTGCGTGTATAGTTTCCTTTCTCTTTCCTAAAATTATATATAGGATATGTATCTCCTGCTTTAACGTTGAAGCTCGGAATGTTGCGTACGTCTTGTGTATATTTCGTACGAATCTCAGAATTAGTAATCATCATTTGCCTGGACAGAAATAAACAGGTAGTCTTTACAAGGATCTTAGAGAGATAGGCTGGGACTTCACGGACCAGTGAAGGGTTCTTTTGTTCGTTGTAATAAACTTGAAGAAACCAGTCTTCTGTGATGTGGCGCCGTGTAGATATTGTGTTAGCCGACGTTTCGGAGGAACGTATCGCCTCCATCTTCAGGGTGGAAGAAAAAAGAAAATCCCCAAGCGAAGAACGAGCGTGAGCAGGTGCTAATTAGTCTATTAGTGCAGTCTATTAGCATTTGCTCACACTTGTTCTTCACTTGCGGATTTTCTTCTTTTTCTTCTACCCTGAAGATGGAGGCGATAAGTTCCTCCGAAACGTCGGTTAACACAATATCTACGCGGCTACACATCTCAGAGGACTGCTTTCTTCATAATCACCGCCGTGAAAAACTTCAAATCTTACACGGTAACGAACCTTCGGGTTCCATAAAATGCTGGGACGCTCTTGAGTGGTTGCACTATCGGCGGCTTCTCAAGAAGGGCTCAGCTCCGTGGGTGAGTTAGTCTTTACAAGGGAGATGCAGTGTGTGTTCTGTGCGGTAAGAACTTAATTCTTAAATATTATTTAACTGAAAATTATGTTTGAAAAAGAGCAAACTACGGGTTTTAACCACGTCGGGTGTTAGTTGTTCACGTCCCTAGGTTATGTATCGCATGGCTCCGCTCCGTGGAGTGCGATGAATCGACAGGGGTATCGATGGAAATTGTCGTGGACTATTTTAAGGAATAATGCAAGTATTTTCATGGGGACGCTAACGGAAGCCTTAATCAGGTTATGCCGTCTTCAGGACCTGCCGGAGTAAGCAATCCTAACAATCTACCAAAAAGAAGGGAGAACATAGTCTTAAGTATTGTCACGTAGCATGAGTGATCCTGACAGGGTTTTGGATTGGATATTGGATTTATTGACCACTTTAACACAAAAGTTTCAGTTACACTTAATTATAGAGCCATTGTTAATCTCCAAACTTTACAATTCACTGAGCAGACACTAAATCTCTTCCAGTCTGCAGTAGCTTCACTAGTATTTACCTGTTAACGGCTTCTAACAGTAGCTGATTCCACACTCAGGTCCTCTCTGAACGGCGGCTCCCTCCCAACTGCCTATTCTTGCTTCAGTTGTCTTCCTTATAACCCCTTTACACGGATCCAGTATAAAACACCGTTTTAAACAGTACCTCTATTGTTGCATGCGTATCCGTTGACACGGGAACATGTTTATCGAGCCGTTTTCTTTATTATAGTGGGGTGGGACTAAGCCACTTCTGGCCTATTGTACCAGCCCCAGATGACAGGCGAGGGTGATTGTGGAGCAATTGGTGGAATGAAGATTGGCAGGGGAAACCGAAGTACTCGGAGAAAACCTGCCCCAGCGCCACTTTGTCCACCACAAATCCCACTTGACCAGACCCGGGATCGAACCTGGGCCGCCGCGGTGGAAAGCCAGAGACTAACCGCTTGAGCTATGGCACGGCCATATCGAGCCGTTGCGTAGAACCGGTTGTACAGGCTACGGTATGATTTTATACAGGTGTTCTAATGAATAGATGCTTCAGGTCGTAACATGGTCACTTCGGAAGGTAAGTGTAAAGTACACTTACAAAGAAATGTACTTAACATGCTGTAGCAGAAGTAAAGTATTCACACATGGAACAACTTATTGTAGAGAGAAATATTAAGATCTTATTTAAATAATTCTGATCTATGGACCATTGTGTTGAAGTGTCTACGGAGGGAATTTTATCTGCAGCACGACACTTGACAAGAGTCATACACTGAGAGGATGTAGACCAGGGGTACCCAAATTTTACAGACGAGGAACTGATTATGAGTTTCAACTGTCTTTTCAGGTCGGAAAGAGACCAAGACTTCGTATATGCTGTAGTTACAATGATACCGTTATAAATCCGTTGCCAGGATACGACTAGTGAAGACAGAACGCTAGTGCATGTGTAACGGCGAACTGTAAAGTGTGGAAATAGCGGTAGCGCTATAACTACCTGCAGTTACGAGATGTGCATATACAAGTAAGGTGTCAATCCATTCATACAACCCAAACCCCGTCTATATGTCACGCACACCCCCTACACGTGACAATATATTTGGTGATAATACGGTGATTCGTCTGAAATCTGAATCTGTTTGACCAAAGAATGTAACAGGCCTATGTATTCTGTCACTTGTGGAGTTTATGTAACTTTCTTTCCTGTTGGGAAAATATCTGATATTAAAACACATGTATATTTACATAATTGAATTATTATATAATTCTAGGTTTTTCTTTTGCCTTGCCTTACATAACTTATTTCAAAGTAACAGCCATATAATTGAGGGCATATATGATTATTATTATTAATTCTAGTCATTAGGCATGTACAGTACGTTTAAAAACAATCAAGGATGTTCTCATGTGGAAGAAAATGTTTAGTTCAAGCAGTTCTTAATGCACCTTGACGATGGAATAAATTCTTATTTCGAAGGTTATAGACTGTAATTTTCATTGTTAATGTTTTCTATATGAAGATATTAGAGATTAAGATTAATTTAATAATAAAATATTGACATTTATTGATGACGTTGAGATAACCCAAAGTAACCTTGTATTTGGACCTACTGTACGCTGGATAGCAGCGGTTCTGTAGCTCATGAAATACAGATTAATGATCTGAGACTCGTTCAAGCCTTTTTTCCACCTTCATTGACTGATCACGACCGTCATTTGTGCCAGACAGATTAAAAACATTCCTCTGCAGACGGAAGACAACCCCCTTCTAATTTTCCTGTGTTTAGATGCATATTAATGACTATTTAATACAACACTAGTCACAGTCACTGATATAAATATCGATATCTCTCTATTAGCAAACGTAATCTGATTTCCTGCGTGATTTAACTTTCGAACCTGAAGATAAAGGCAATAAATTCCTCCGAAACGTCGTAATTTTTTTTTGGAACTACAGTGTTACAACCCTAATCAAAATATACATCTATAACTGTAGGATGCGCAGTTTTTCTTGAGAAAATAATTTACGGAGTTTAATTCTAAGGTAATGGGTTGGGGAAGTCCCTTGGTACTACGTCGGCAGCTGAGCCTATTGTATCGATTATTTCGTACATATTATCGACAGAAAAATTTGCAATGAAAGTCGAATCTTAATCTAAGAAAATTTTGATGAATTCACTGTAAAATACTTAAATGGAAAAAAACGTTAGAATGACCTGTTCCATACGGGCCCATTTGTCTCCCGTCTATGAGTCAGACAGTGCGCTCTGCCAGCTTCGCTTCTTAGAAGAGATCACTAGGTTAGGGATTCGATCTCTGAATATTTCAAATTTCAAGGCAAAGCTGCGCTTGACGCAAGACAATAGCTTCCAGATATGACGTCACAGAGTCAGTTTCATGAAGATGGAAGGGAGCGTTTGCATTGCAGGGCTTACTGACCCTTTAGATGAAATCTTCACATCAGCTGGAGATAAGAGAGAGGGATTAATAAAAAAAAATTCTTGGCCTGTAGTCCGCAAACGAACTACTCGTATACCGACCGAGCGACCGCCGCTTGCCGGCGAAGTTAGTGCCAACTTTGCGGATAGAGGGTGTCACGTGGTCAACGCAACCAATTCCTACGGACGTTCATTTCGGTTTTCTAGACCGGAGCCGTTATTCCTTGAAATAGCTTTTCAGTTATACTCACGAGGCTGAGTGGACCCCGTTCCAGACCCACTACTTCTCATCGCCGGAAATCGAACCCGGGACCTCTGGATCTGTAGCCAGGAACTCTGACCGAGAGAGAAGTTAATATGGCGCGGAAATGTGAGGTACGAAGAAGAAGAGAAACTGAGTTGAGATTGAACACAAGGTTACTTGAGGCTAATATGGTAGTGCAAATCCATGCTGAAGGCTTGCGAAACAATTGAACATAGTTCATATACAGTACACATGGCGGTAAAGTTGTGTGCGTGGAGACCAACCGCGATGGCATTGACTGAGCCAATAAGGCATTGCTATGGAATCCCCTTCACTGTCATATTTCGTGACCACATGCGAGACTTGCTGCGGTCAGAAACCATAAGCTTGTCGATCGTTGCATTCTGATACCTCTGGCCAATGCCACAGGAAGTAGTGTGATTTCTCAGCTAAAATTTTGAACCTTTGGGATTTGAAGAGTTACAATATGTGAGGTTCCTTACGTGGCTCAAATTTCGATGTCTTCAGTTTGGTACGTGTATAGGCTTAGTGCTTGAGACTTTGCCTTCTTCTTCTTCTTCTTCTTCTTCTCCTCATTATTATTATTATTATTATTATTATTATTATTAATTACTGGCCCTACAATCATGTTGTCTGGGTCTTGGCCACCTACACGGCTTCGTAACAGTAACTTTTTCGGAGTGGAATCGTTAGCCCCACGCCCAACCTCGAACTTGGAGGACCAGGGACTACAGTTCGTCCCTCCCCTACCCTTTGATCTGTCCGGTATAGGTGACCCTACCAGGAGATTACGCTCCAGCCAGCATAACTCTCGGTTATTGGGGCGGGAAGATATCCTCTCCACGATAAGGCGGTAGTTTTCAAGGAGGATATTATTATGTGAATTTCCCATGAAGGTACTTCATATTTTTCCTTATCGCAGCCTCCTGTATGTCAATATGCGAACAATAACCAAGAAATTACTCGTTATGTAAACTCCAGATTTTTGATATTATCCTTCTTAGGTCGAAATGTGTTCTGAGGAATTTGTTTTTCAAATAATTATATTATTATTATTATTGGCATTTGGGCTGTTAAATTATCACGTAAATAAATAAATAACAATTGTATTGCATTATTAAAAAAATCTTTCTGTTAAGATACGTTTCAGGTGCTAATTTTGTTTTGACGTACTTAGAATCAAAATTCTTTCTGCCAATCATAGTTGATAGTGGTATTTAATTGTTAAAATATTGTGACATGTTGCGCAAAGCCGAG
>NW_019730110.1:1333639-1414644 GCF_002891405.2 Cryptotermes secundus
CGAGTAATCACCCCGCATCCTGGCAGCCATGCACGGTGACGTCATGAGCGGAGCCGAAGAGAGCCGAGCGGAGCCGAAGATAGCCGAGCCCCGTAACCGGGTAACTATGCAAGGCGAATCAACAGCGGTGACGTAACCCGACAGCGTGGCTAGCAACAAGGGTGCCTATTACGTGGCCGTATTGTCCGATCGAGGCTACATAGGGAGAAGCGAAGGCTATTGACAGTCAGTTGTACTGTGACAGCCACCGAGTTGTACGGAGTCAGTCAGCGAGTCCTGGACCTACCGCCGAGTTAGCCAGCAACCAGTCAGTTGTATTCTGGCATTTGGAGTGTACTAATTGTGATACTGCAGATAGCAGTAACCGTAAATCTGTAATTTGGGTGATTGTAAGTGCGAATGTGAAATAAAATTCGCTACATCGAATACATCGAGAAGTTATTTGTCGCGTCATACGCCCGATACGCGACAATATTAATTTATATTCAGAATGAATATGTGGATATATGTCCTAAAAGTATCCGACTTTATTTTTTTCCGCTCTAAGTAATGGCCAAAGGGGCGGGGAAACTGAGCGTAGTGGTAGAAGGGACTTTCATGCACATGCGTGACTTTTTGCTGACTCGCAACACTGCCGGATGCGTCTATGGCTGCCAGATAGCGAAGTGGTGTAACAGGTGTTCGTCGCATTCTCGTTTCGCTCAAGATGGCAGAACGCATGGAGCAGCGATACTGCATTAAATTTTGTCAGAAACTTGGGGTTACCCACGCGGAAACAATTCGCAAAATTCAGCAGGCTTTCGGCGATGATGCAATGGGGGTCACTCAAATTAAAGAGTGGTTCAACCGCTTTAAACATGGCCGTATGTCGGCGGACAGTGAGCAGCGTTCCGGGAGACCGCCAATGCTGATGTCATTGAAAAAGTGCGTACACTGATCATGGAGAGCCGTCGTTTGGCCATCCATGAAGTTGCTGATGAGGGTGGGATCAGCAGAGGTTCCGCAAACACAATTTTAACTGAGGATTTGGGCATGCGAAGAGTGGCGGCAAATTTGTGCCCAAGCTGCTTTCGCCGGAGCAGCAACTCCGCCTTTAGATCGCGCAGGACATGCTGGAGTGCGCCAACAGGGATCCTGAGTTCCTGAAGACTGTGATCACTTGTGACGACTCCTGGGTGTACGGATATGACCCGGAAACCAAGGTCCAGGCGTCACAATGGAAGCACCCAACATCCCCGAGGCCCAAAAGAGCACGACAGGTTCGGAGCAATGTGAAGGTGATGACAAGGCGTAAATTTTAGACACACACTTTGGTTCTACTAGGCATTGTTGGCACTAACTTTTAATTGAGAGCTACTTAACCGAATGTCTGTCGGAAAACAGACTGCTCTTGATATTCCTCACTCTGTTCAGGAAAAGACAATAGTTCCGTCAAATAGGCCATGGCAACTTAGTTCCACCTTATCTCCGACTCTCATACATACGTGTATCATTGTCACATTTAATTCGCAGTTATGTAGAATCCACAGTTGATACAACGTCATACCATTACTTACCACTAACCGCGTAAATTGATGTCATAAATTAATCATTGTTATGCTTAGATGGGTGATCATATTAAAATGGATCTTCAGGAAGAAGTGTGTGAGGATTTGGACTGGTACAGCTGCGATATGACTCCCTCGGAAGGCTGTTATGAACAAGATAATGGATCTTAAATCTGCATAAAAGGCCGGACATTTCTTGGCCCTCTGAAAGACCGTTCGTTACCTCTCAAGGAGGAGGCTGGTCTTGGCGTCAGTTGATTCTTATATCGCTAGGTTAATGAGATGGTTGCCAGAAGCCAAGACACTTCTGTGTGTAACGGATGTGTACAAGACACAGAAATCCCACGGTGTTATGCATTGCTTGTGGAATCACTAAACTGGCTTTGATATGCATCTCGCGTATTCAGTGCTTTGGCATCAGATATCGGAAGTTGACGTACGCCGAGTTTCAGTTGCAGAGAAAAGGCCAAAGTTCTCTCCAATGATGCAATGGCCAGACCAGAATTCATTGTAGAATTTTTTATGTTTTATTTACAGGTCATTGCCAATCACAGTGACCGCGCGGTCTGAGACATAAACCGTCTTCACCTGCTCGAACACTATGATCGTGGGTTCGAATCCCACTCGAGACATGGATATCTGTGTTTTTATTCTGTGTTTGTGTTGTTCTGTATCTAGGTAGCTGCCTTGCGACGGGCTGATCCCCTATCCAAGGAGTACTACCGGCTGTGTATGGATTAGGAAACTGAAAAAGCGAACAAGGCCCAACAAAAATTTGCAGGTCGTTTTACGATGTTTCCAGCAGCTGAGAACTCTACATACTCGAATGGTAAGATCCACAAAAAGCAGAGGCAAGAGAGAGGAACATCGGCTGTGAAAATTCTTAGAACGTGGCGGGATACACATTTAAGGGTCAAGTTAGACACACGGTGATAGACACGAGCTGCATAGGCTATGATCAATTTAAAGAATAGAATTCAGAATCACTCACTCACTCATGGAGCCGAGCTCTTCTTGAGGAGCCGCCAATTCTGCAGCTACTCAAGAATTTCCTAGAATTTTATGGAGCACGAAAGTTCATTACTCTGATCACAAGAGACCTCCACTGGTCCCTATCCTGAGCCAGATCAATCCAGTCCGTATCATCCCGTCCTATCTCTAAGATCCATTTTAACATTGCCCACCCACCTATGCCTTGGTCTTCCCATTGGTCTCTTTTCTTCTGGCTTTCCCGCCAATCTTCTATATGCATTCATCTTCTCCCCCATTCGTGTTACATGCCCTGCCCATCTCATCCTCCTTGACTTGATCACTCTAATTATACTTGGAGAAGAGTACAAGTTATGAAGCTCCTCATTATGGAATTCAGAATTATAGACTTAATTGGTTTGGATTACTGGATTTTTGAACTCAGTTTTGGATTCATAATGTTTGAAGAATAGAACGTGAACGCATTCCGAAATAGTTAATAGATTGTACGACCAGAGGAACGAGGTCTATTGGACGCCTGAGGTTACGCTGCAAGGATCAATACATCTTAAGTAGAACAGAAGAGATAGAAAGGTCTAGACCTTGATGTTAATGATGACGGTCATGAAATTGTAGATGACATGGAAGGAAGGGTTATTAGCGTATTTTAAAACATTATCGCGGAATTCATCTAGAAGGACTGAACAAAATCACGAAAGATCTGGCTCAAGACCAAACTAGCTAAAGCAGTAACGTTTCTGACTTTACTTGGGAGGCAGCCGGTTCGAATCTCAGCAGGGGCACCAACTGAGTTGAGATTTTTCGTGCTATTCCTTAGTCCCTCCACACAATGTTGCGATAGTATCCTAAATTAGGCCACGACAGCATCCTTCCATATTTATTCCAATTCATTATTTGTTAAGTCATGATTAATTGAATGCTATATAGTCCTAGATACTGACTTACTTACTCATGGAGCTGAACCCTTCTTGAGAAGCTGCTAGTGTTGCAGCTACTCAAGAACTTCCCAGCATTTTATGGAACCCGGAGGTTCATTACCGTGTTCACAAGAGCCCTCCACTGGTCCCTATCCTGAGCCAGATCAATCCAATTCATCCCATCCCATCTTGTCTAAGATCCATTTTAATATTATCCACCCACCTACACCTTGGTCTTCCCAGTGGTCTCTTTCCTTATCCTAGATACTGAGACTGTCGTTAAGTAAACTATGGAACAAATATGTACTGTTTCACTTCCAAGAGGATCGTTATTATGAAACAGACCCATGATAAATTCATTTCAATCTTCAGTAATTATGGTCATCTTGATGACACAGCTGTAATGTTTGGTCTGTCCCTTCACTTCCCTGTAGTCAGCTGTCGCTGTTGTAAGCATCATTTACACTTCTAATTCCTTTGCATGAACAACCATATTTGTGTAACAGCTGTTGAGTGCATGGCATAATTCGCCTAAAACCTGGTTTCGTAATATGTTCATTGCATTTCTTTTTGCTGCTGAAGTAGTTGATCAAACAATCTGTGCTTGTTTTAACATTCCGGTTAGTTTCACGTCTGCTTGACCCTTGGCTTCAGAAACATGGGAACAGGCCGCAACATACGTAAAGATCAGTAATGGTTTAATAGTTTCGTATGCCAAGTCTTGTTGTGTTGTGGTAATGACATTTGTAGAATTGTAAGAAATTTCCCTTGCATCTCCAAGATCTGGTCTTCACCAAAGTGGTATTATGTCAGAAGTTAACAAATTTACATATAATATTAAATGACAGGATTGTTGTAAATCCATTTATATATATTCCTAAATGTCCAGATTATTGTATAACCGCTTATATTTTTTTTTAAATGAATGGATTCTTATATATCCGACTGCATAAATTCTTAAGCTGTTCATGGTGAAGCTGTAAATGGCCAGTGGGCCCAGCGATACGGGCTTCGATGCCAAGGTATTTAAATTTTGCACAAACATTGTCAATACTGTCGTCATATTTATTTGCGCTTGGAGGATGAAAAAGTTACGAGTACCTTGAAAATGTTGACATTCATATATTTTTTTTTCCTTTGCACTACAGCCCCAGTGGGCCTAGGCCTACCTCCATGAAACTCTCCGTTCACTTCGGTTTTTCTAGATCTTACACGTTCGGTAGGACTCCTTGGACGGGTGATCAGCTCGTCGCAAGGCCTCTACCTGTACACAAACACAGAAAAACGTACACACACCAAATAAACATCCATGCCCTGAGTGGGATTCGAACCCACGATCCCGGTTTCCAAGCGAGCGAAGACAGTACAAGCCTTAGACCGCTCGGCTACCGTGACCGGCTCACATTCATATACGTTCTGAAATTTTCAAATTCCTTACCACTTCGAAAAGTCATTTTTTCTTTCGATACTTCGAACTTTTAAGTTACTAAGTTTTGTGTCATATTCCACAGTTGTTAAAACTGTAAAACCCCGGTCGCAACAAGTTCTTTGGAATTTTAGAATTGCCTGTTGTCTAAAGATCGATACATTTCTATAAAATTTCTACTATTCCCGGATATTTCAATTCCTGAGAAAAAATGGAAAATAAACAATATAATATAATTGCGGTGTAATATATTACGATTCTGTGTAAAGAATGTCAGATGATATTGATTATTGTATAACTGCTTACTTGTATTTTAAATGATTGTGTTATTATATGCAATCGGTATAACAACGGGCTACGGGCTGGACGACCGAGGGGTCGGAATTCGAGTCCTGGTAGGTTCAAGAATTTTTTCTACAAGTCATCCAGACTGGTTCTGGGGCCCACCCGGCTTTCTATCCAAATTGATACCGGGGGCTCTTCCCCCGAGGGTAAAGCTGCAGGGGCGTGAAGCTTACCACTCCAACTATTGCCGAGCTCAAGAAAATGTGGATCTACACATCCACTCCGCCATACACCTTCATGGCGTATTGTTTAATTAGTTAAGCACAGGGACAGTATTACCTTTACTTTTGTGTTATTATATATCCGTTTACAGACATGACTCGATTATTGTACATCTGCAGTTCTAATTGGTGATCGGTTTTCGTTATCATCATCGCCATCCTTGTTGTCTGTATTTTGTATTAAGGACAGAATTGTATTTCAGGTCGGGAGGTCACTGGTTTGAATGTAGTCCACAAGATCTGATATAGGATTATCTATTGAGGTTTTCCGTAACTTTTCGGTCACTCCTGGCAACTCCCGGAATAGCATTGTACGTGCTTACAGAGAGTGAAGGGTATTGTACTGATCTCTAGTTTATTTAGCGACATTATCGATATCTCGAACTATTGAATCGATTGATTGGAAGATGATAAATAATGAATTGGAATGAATGCTGATGCAAGGGGTAAGGTGAAGGCCCCTGTGCTTAACTAATTAAGCACAGCCACGAAGTCGCATGCGGGAGTGGATGTATAGATCCACATTTTCTTGACCCCGGTACCTATTGGCTACGAGGCTGTGTCGGCCTCAGATGGAAGACGTGGAGAAGAAAAATTCTTGCCTCCACCAGGACTCGAATTCCGAACCCTCGGTCCAGCTCCATAACCAGTCGCTATACCGACTGCGCTATCCCTGCTCATGATGGGAGCGGTAGTGGATTAATTTGAGGCAATGTCCGGACAATTGCTTGGAGGGGCTGAGAGAAAGCAATGAAAAATATGTTTGGATATGAGATATTCCAACCGAGAATCGAACCGGGCAACCACAGAATTCAAATTAGAAGCACTACCGACTGAGCGAGCTTGACCGGTCGTGAGCTTTCAGTCCCACGTGTCTGCCATGAAGATATTACTGTACGTGCGCAGTGCATCCGTGCGCACACTGTCAAGTGGAGAGTCGAGCAAAGAGGAGAAATCAAACAAGTATACCGGAACGTGAAGAGAGTCTAACGGGGTGTCAAACAGCGCTACGCAAATCTCTTGAGGCGGAGGACGAAAACGCCAGAAAGAGCTATTCTTATCCCTTCGCTTTACTCGAAGCTTCGCTCGAGCAGTAAAACTTGTTCCTGCGTACAGATCCAGATGTCCCGGGTTAGATTCCCAGCACTGCAAGATTTTCTGAGAAATAGTGGGTCTGGAACGGGGTCCACTCAGCCTCGTGAGGATAATAGGAGAGCTACTTGAATGGATCCGGGCTAGGAAACCGAGTTTAACGGCCGTGGGGATTCGTTCCGCTGACCACGTGGCACCCTCTATCCCCTAAAGTTGGCACTAACTTCGCCGACAAGCGGCGGTCGCTCAGTCGGTATAGTTCGCTTGCGGACTAAAGCCACGAATCTTATTGGCAAGCAATACAAGGTTTAAGATGATGACCAAGTAGAAACAAACATTGAGATCTGATGCTGTCACTGCTATGAGTATTAATTAATATTAAGAAGGGTTACTCTAATGGTCGAAAAGACGACGATAATGAAATTAGCTTTTCTTTGCCGGAACCGACATAACAGTTAAGCAGCCCTAAGCTATTTTCGTGATAATCGAATTCCCTCCCACAGTACCTACTTTCTGTACACTTACCTTGAAAGTTTCCTATGAAATCTGAATTCATCTAGCCCTAAATTCATGTTCTGGCGTGTATTCCGGTGAAAGTCAACCGACGTTTCGGAGTAAGGTACTGCCAGCATCTTCAAGGTTAAAGAGCAAGAAAAACTATGCTTGTTGTCTGCTTCATAAAGGTCTTGCTTTACTTACTCTTCAGCCTTGGAGATTGAGTCTATATTTTGCTCCGAAACGTCGGTTAACTTCCACCGGATCACGTGGCGTTGTATAACAGACAACGCTGTGAGAACCACACAATCGAAGTAGTATTATTCCCTTGCCAACTCACAGCAAAAAGCAGAAAAATATGAATTAAAATATGTTTATGGGAACTGAATGCTCACAAGCGTGAATGAAACGCGCTGTAAATGTCATTATAAGTGAAACAGAGCGCAGCACTGTCGCGAACCCGTGGGGGAAGGGGGTGTATTAGAAGCTCACGTACGGCCAGAGAGAGCGGAAGAAATGTGCCTTCAGATAAGAGAGACAGGTCATTCAACCAACGTGATACCACAAGGTGGTGACTAGGCAACCCAGTTTGTGTAACCGTCAGTTACTGCAAAATTCGACGCTACGCAGCACCAATCTGACTAGCTAGAAGTTTAAAGGGTTAAATCATTTATCTCTTTAAAAAGCTTAAATATAGATAATATTGTGACGGGATATGACCATTTGCTAGGCAACGGCTAGGCAAACACTGCCTAAAAGCCGGAATAGGAGCAGAAGTGGAAGTTCATTTTTGCTAGGCGACGGATAAGTAAACACTTGTTTCCGCGGCAACGAATGTTAACAAAGGAATTCCCGTGATAATAAAGAACATAGGTTCTGTTCGACATGGTGACTTCTTACCCGGCCGCGTGGCAGTTATAAAATACAGTGCATTCGTGAATTCGAGAGGCGGGGTCGAATCTGAGACAGTAAAATGTGGTCGCGAGTCCCAAGGGACTCGGACCCGAGAAAGACTGCGCTGGCAAGGACCAGCAGTATATACAAATGACAGACCCATCCTCTCGCCAGAGAGGGCGGCCCACAAAAAAAAAACCGTAACTGTCAAACAGTAATAAATATCTGGTCATGATCCTCACATTGGGCTCGACACCAAGACTTATTGACTGACTGATTGACCGTCAGTCACAATGTGACTTCGACTTTGAATTCGAGAGCAGTAGGGATCGGTCAGAGATTAGTCGAGATTCGTGAGAGATTATTCATAGAGATGAGAGTGGGAATTCTGCAGCCTCTGTTTTAGGCGTAGCTCCCTTCGTCCATAACCTCATGGTTTGGGAGTAGCTGTACTCAGGGGTCCAACGCAGTAGGTCTTTTTTTTTTTTGTATCCTGTTCACTTGAAGAAGAAAGAAACATAGAAGTTACCGAAACATGCTAGTAACAATAAACTCGTACAGTGGACACGTCCAAAATAGTAGATCTATCTATCTATCTATCTATCTATCTATCTATCTATCTATCTATCTATCTATAATCTATCTATCCATCTATCTATCTAGAACCAAAGAACTTATGTCTTGTTGGGTTTATTATTTTGTGCATTGTAACGCCGTGCCGTTATTCACTGACGTTTCTGATTAACGCATCGCCTCCATTTTCAGGGTAGGCTTCAAGCTGAGCTCTGCTTATCGGTGTTTTTTTGATCGATTTATTCTTTGCCCCTGGACATGGAGGCGATCAGTTTCTGCGAAACACTGGTTGACTTCTACAGTGCTATATGGTGTTACAACTCAGAAGATGACACTCTTCGACATTCTTTCTGCAATGTGGAAATGTCCTTCTGCTGTATCAGTGCAAAGCCGTTCGTTGCACAGAGACAATTTCATCTCGGTCTTCATGGATGAAAGTAGAACGGAACATCTTCGTGTTCCTAAACTCCTTGGCTTCACATTCTCAATAATTTATCCGGACAAAGACGAATGTAATTGGTCTCTTTTTAGGAGAAATGTAGTCAGGTCGAAATTGGTATAAATTAGGAAGCGGAGTACCTGAGTTAAATTGAGGTAATTTGAACGTGCTCATGGAACAAATTGTGATTATGGCTTTGACATGACTTGCTATTTAGTTTAAAGTGTTTTGAAAGCACAATAAATGTTCTCAAGCATTCTATTAACTTGACAAGTGCATAAGTTCGTGCATCTGAGGAAAGAAAGAAAATTATAACTTGTAAAGGAACTCACGTGAGGTATACGATAATATAACGTTAATTTGCGATATCATTGAAAAAGAATTTGTAATTAAGAACGTTTTCTGAAGGTGTTAGAAATTAATCAATTGTTATATACGGTCTTCCATTTATTTTTTAATGCTGGTAATCAGCAATTTTGTCACATTTAGTGTCATGAAATACTTTGGCGATTGAGCTGAAGAAAACTTCAGTTGAATCGCCTTGCTAATTAAGATACACGTGTAAAAGTCACGCAGTAATACAACAGAAGTGTTTTTGTATTCCTGACTGGCAGCGTCTGTTATGTTTGTCTCACAATGGCAAGATCTTGAATCTATTCTCAATTTTGCTACTTATCACGTGATTCTGTAATAGTAACCTGCCTTAGAATTGACTGTGAATATCCAGGAATCAGCGACATGGATCGAAGATATTCTTGAGAAGCTGATGATCGATCATGAGCTCCAGGTAATACGAGTGTTCATTTCAATATTCAAAAGAGCCCACTTGTGGTTGTCCTGGTCCACTTGACTTTCTTTTTTTTTTACTTTTCTTAGACCATGCTCAATTTCTAGGACCTTTGTGATATTTCGTGACATAAATATTACTGTCTTCAGGGATATGCTGCCATGCAGTATGTTAAAACGTTACCGACTTTCAGAGCAACGTGCTGCCAACATCTTAAGGGTGAAAAAGAATAGAGGCAGAACTTTCCTCCGAAACATCGGTATTGATCTACCAGACTATACGAAGTCTCATCATAGAAGACAGTAGTCATCAAAATCACTGCCGTGAGAACCTCAAGTTTTGCATTTCGTAATATGTTGGGGGTTGTTAGACCCCTCATTCAACCCCCAAACTGGAGGAGTTGTAGAAACGAGGGACTCATTTAACATCCTGTGTTCTTCATAGTTTGTTTTGCGGCCCTATATCCAGAAGCCCCGGGTTCGATTCCTGGCGCTGCCAGATTTTCTCAGAAGTAGCAAGTCTGGAACGGGGCCCACTCAGCCTCATGAGGATAACTGAGGAGCTATTTCAAGGAAATAGTGGCTCCGGTCTAGAAAACCAAGATTAACGGCCGTGGGGATCTGTTGCGTTGACCACGCGACACCCTCTATCCGCAAACGTTGGCACTAACTACGCCAACAAGCGACGGTAGCTCGGTCGGTAAGTTCGTTTGCGGACTACAGGCCACGGAGTTTGTTTTATATCCAGACTATGTAGCGTGATGACTGATGAACTGATCATGAAGGATTAGGATTGAAGCGATCTTTACTTAACCGAAGCATTTGCCTGAGGAGGATAAGGAAAACCACGATAACCTCAGTCCCCGACCGAGATTCGAACCGATCACTTTCTGAATACAAGTCTAGGCCGTTACCAGTTGAAAAACTTCCTTGGCATTCAACGTGTTATTTTACATGATATAATTAAATATTTTATTATTTTCTGATGTTATTTTTATTGTAATACAATATCTCTTCGTTGCTGTATTTTTCATGTTGTTAGTTGTACCCAGGACAAAAGAAACTCATCGGTGGTACTACACAGAGAGTTAGGAAATAGCTTACTAGGTTGACTAATCGTATTATTGAGAAGATGAATGTTATATCATTCTTGAATGTATAAAGAGATTGCGTTCCATTCTTTTTATGATCCTTAAGTTGGCAAGACTCGAAGAACCGTGATATCCATTGTTGTACTGTTTTTTGGCCTTGTGCACAAACCATGTCTATAGGACTGCTTGCCTCAGCAGTTTTTAAAACTTACGAACTCGCTGTTTACTTTTCTCTCACTCATGTGTTAACTGGTTTCTGAGCGAATTTTCGATGTAAGTGTCAATGAAGGAAAGGTCCCGTAAATAATTACGCATTTTAATTATTACAAATATTATGTTTTTTGACATTATCCATCGTCCTATCTGTACCTAATAACACGGTGTTCTTTAATTTTCAAAACACAACGTTCGGAGACTGGATTCTCTCTCCGTGCTCAAGTAAAACCTATTCAGTTAGGCCCAATTGATAGTCCCCAGACTAGCTCTACATTATTCATCGTTTATACTGTGACATGTAGGCCCGTTGCTGGGCAACGACTCGGTAAAACACATTCCCGCGGCAACGAATACGCATGCAACACTCGGATAACTTCCCTTGCTATGCAGCACGTTGTAAATACAACAGAAGAAGAGGCGTTTTCTATGTGGTTTGCATATATCCACTGCTGGGCAACGGAGACTATGTAAGTGGTACAGAACCGAATCAAATCAGGTTGCGAAAGAGAATGAGAATGGAGCTAGAATTGATTTTGATTAAGAGAGACTGTAAAGAAGGTGTTAATAAATCAAATCATCCAATCCAAAAACTCGTTATTATTAGTCACGGAGATATAAACTCGTGACAGTACTATCCATTCCACAAATATCTCCATGAATGGATAAATCAGTGTCGCTCACGCCATTGGTCCAGTATAGTGTTTTGAATTGATGCGTCTCACAGCTTCATAATAGGGCGATTGGATTGAAATGGACGCGATGGGAAAGGCAGATATTAGGGATGTGGAAGATAGGGAATGCATACAAAATGAAAGCCTGAAAAGCCGATTGTTAAACATAGGCGTATATGGTTGGATAACATTAAGATGGATCTTATAACGAATGATATGAGGCTGTGGACTGAATACACGTGACTCAGAATAGGGAACAGAAATGGGGGTTTATAAACCTTGTAATGAAACTTCTTCGAGTTTTGTAAAAAATGTGGAACCTCTTGAACATCTAACAAATTTGTTCTCCATTGAGTTATATAAACAATTTCTTTCAAGGCGTTACAATGAAAGAATTTCTTAGATAATAAGCAGCCAAAGAAACGTCGGCAAAGAGGAAAAAGAAATGTCTTGCATCATCTTTCTTGGGATAGTGGCAAGAAACTCGTAACAAAGAAATGTTACGGTCCTAAAAAGTGTAAACGAAAGCACTTGGAGAAGATGGAAGGTGTTAGAAAGGTATTCAGAAGTAGTGAATTTTGCTGACTTTGTCCATCGCCTGGTATTCTAGAGAACACAACGTTTCGGAAACTGAATCTGTTTCCATTCTCAGGTGAGGTTAGCTCAACCAAAAGAATGGGTGTCTCCCCCCCTCACCTGAAGACTGAAACAGATTCAGTCTCCGAAACGTTGTTTTCTCTAGTTTTTTTAGAATACCGGACGATGGACAAAACCAGAAAACCCAGTAATTTTGAGTGTTATACACCATCGTCAGAACCGTTAGGATTTACTTGGAAAGATATCCTACCCGTTTTGCAGAGACAAACAAAATCGTATATGCAGCCATGTGTTTCATTTTCAGGTTGTGTTGTTACATTGTTTCAAACCCTTCTTCTAATACTGTCAGTGACATTACTGAATTCCATTTATACTTATTTACATACGTACTTACTTACTTACTTACTCATGGAGCTGAGCTCTTCTTGAGAACCCACCAGTTGTGCAGCCACTCAAGAACTTCCCAGCATTTTATGGAGCCAGAAGGTTTATTACCGTATTCACAAGAGCCCTCCATTGATCCCCATCCTGAGCCAGATCAATCCAACTAGTAGAAAAATGTTTGGCAACCATTCTGTATTTTCTGGCGAAACGTCAAATAAAATCGTTAGGCACGTTGGCGTCCAGCACCGATGCAAACCTAATAACTATCGAAGGAGGAGACGAAAAATTTCGCTATTCACTGCATTAAAAACAGGTCAACAGTATCAAAACTTTATCACAATGCCGCGAAATTTTCAGACACTATCACTAACTTCGCTATTAGTGTCACTCTTGAAACAGCTTTATTTATATTGTTGCGTAACATCTTTGATCAAATCTATAAAGTGTTGATGCGGACAGCGTCATTAAATAAAGGTAAAGCTATCGATGTGAGACGTCGAGGCTCCAATATTTTCTAGACAATCGGCTCATAGATATCTATGAGGTTGTCAGCCTTACGGACCACCCTATACCCACCAAGAAGATTCTTGGTCTTGATTTCTGTTAGAGGCTGAGTCGACCCCAGGACTATAGTGCGGCTGGAAGAATTAGTCAAAGTCAGAGTCAAATTTATGTTACGACCGACGGTCAGTCGGCCAGTCTGCCTTGGAATGAAGCACCCACCTGGGCTTAAGACCAGGTCTTTATTACTGTTAGACAGTTGCGGGTTTGTTGATGTGGAGCGCGCTCTCTGACGAGAGGACGAGTCTGCCGTTTGCTAGAGTCACACTCAGTAGTAATAAGTCGGTTTTCAGTATGTAGAATATAAATTTAAATATTATTAAATGTATGACTGTACAACGTATACAAGGCCTCTGTCAGTCCAGACTCAGTGCAGCAAATCATGCCCTATCATTAGTATCTCTCTAGCCGGTCTGGGTTTATGGTTATATAGCCTCGGGTCGGACCTCCCGGAAAACACGTCCACTGCCTAGCAATGGACATCTATTGGTGACGCATATTGTTGTAGGCGTTACCTAGCAACGGTCTCTTTTACCAAGAATCTCTCTCCGCGGGAAAGTGTTTATCGAGCCGTTGCTTATAAATGGGCATATGCGTCACAGTATTTTTCTTATTAGAAATCACACAAGAACCTTACTTTATAGAAGAGTGCTGAAGGTTCTGTGAAAGAATTCTAGACAGTTTTTCTCTGGATATGTCACACGAACTTCTCGCGTGTCACAACTCACGTCACGGTACTGCGGTGAATATAGAAATTGACTTGAATTAGAGAAGGTGAATTCCTGGCATAGTTGAACGTTAAGATGATGTTAATTTAATCATGGGAATAGTGGGTTTCTCAGAGATTAAAGAATGGCTCAGTGAAATGAGAGAAAGTTCTGCTGCCGGTATGCACCACGTTACTCTCGATTCATCGCATTATTGCATGTAACAGCAGACTTCTTAAATTTCGATTTATACTGACGCCGATGAATATACTCTTAACGAAGCAGTGAAGAACCTGCAACGTCAGCACTCAGCCATATCATGCTTTTTGTGATGTGTTTAGGCCCTAGCTGAAAACTAAGATTTGATGCAGAGGTGAACTGTGTGACGTGCAGCATGTGCTGCATTTCCATATATCAATGTCAGTGTTCCAAACTCAGTTCTAAATATTTAATGATACGACGCGGGAGCAAAACATACGGCGACATATACGTGTATACGTCACTGTATTTTAATGGATTTATTTCGATATTCCCAACTGTTGCTCCTTATGCAGTAAAATTTCTCGAAAAGCTCAGTCCTATTGAAGGACCACTCCCCGTTAAAAGACCATATACTTGGTTGAGGCACTATGGTACAAGCCGGAAGGTCGCGTGTTCGAGTCCTGGTGAGGTGTATTTTTTTTAATTGACCTAATCCTTCCAGCAGTACTATGGCCCTGGGGTCGACTCAGCCTCTAACAGAAATGAGTGCCAGGAATTTCCCTGGGGGGTAAAGGGCGGCCGATGCGTAAGGCTGACAACCTCAGCTCCATCTGTGACCCGATTGTCTAAAGAAAATGTGGAATACTCGACGTCTCACAACCCTATGGGCCTTCACGGCCTGTTACAGAGATGGCTTTACATATTTTTAGTATCCTATTCAGTCCTGGACTTTCATTGAGTGAACTAGACCTCAAGATACGATACATACCCCTAGTTACAATCCCTGATATGTGGACTGTTAACTTCGTCAGAAAATACTACATTAACCAGGGTTAATTTTCTATCAACTTCACACTAACGCAGGAAATTCAATGTAAGACTTTCGTCAATTTCAGTAATGCGTTGTACCACATGCAAATAAAGCAGAGGCTTTTATTCAAGAATATTAAGGAGCCGGAATAGCGCAGTAGGTATAGTGACTACGTATGTACTGAACGGCCAAGGGGTTGGAGTTCGAGTCCCGGTAGAGGCAAGATTTTACTCTTTTCCACTTCTAGACTGGCAAGGGAGTCACCGAGCTTCCTGTCCAATGTGTGCCGGGAGCTCTAGCCCCCGGGTTAAAGCGGCCGGGGCATGAATTATTGAAATATTGATTGCGTCCTTCTGAAGATGGTCAATCCGACAAAACATGTTAAGGAAAATGAAAAAATTCAAATACAACTTTTATTAATGAATGACACTGGGCGGTGTTGCTAGCGTGACGGACCAGAATGAGCCGAGTCAAGTTTGCGTGTATCTGTATTTGCACCCCCGCATACATCTTCATGGCGTACACAGGGAACAACTTTGCATTAAGAATTTGAAGCCGCATTTTGTTCTCTGATCGAATTCAATAAATATTTAAATCTGCGATGTCCGTTTTCGTGTATGGAAATTTCCGTATTTAATTTAGAAAAAAATGAACAGTCATGTTGGATATGAGGCCCTCTTGGCTGTAACTGTCTTCTGTGGTGTGACATCGTGTAGTTTTGCATAAGTTTACTGACGTTTCGGAGGAACGAGCTGCGCCCATCCTTGGGATCAGACTGCAAGCCAAGGAAGCAAAAAGAAAACATAACTATTTTGTTATCTGCCAAGGTTAGCACATTTATATAATCTGAAAAGACAGAGAGGCGGAAAACCCCAGAAATGAATGACTAGCTCAGGTTCATGAACGGTCTTATGGCATCCACATCTTCAACTGGAGGAAGAATATGACCTTGTTCTGGCAGGTTTAAATGTTCGGCCACACAGAGCGCTACGTACGCGACGCACGCTACGTACGCTATGTTCGCTATACGAACAGAAAAATATCTCCCTTTATTGCCAATGTGACTGGCCACACAGACTTCCGTACGCAACGTACGCTATGTTCCCTGTGTTAGCTGCGTCGCAGAGTGTACACAGCGTACGTAGCGAACATAGCGTAGCGCTCTGTGTGGCCGAACCTTAAGGCGCTCCTAATGGTTCTGAGAAGCCTTATTCCAGTCACTGCTAAGGAAGACCTAAACTTCTCGTCGAAGAGGTTCTTTAATATCAGACTGAGTCTCTGACTTAATAAGGACGTAAATAACAATTAAATCCTCATATAAAATTGCGGGCAGCGTATGTTGCGGGGGCAAGTGAAATACTAATAATTATTAGTCACCTTATTGGAGCTTCTCACGGGATAAGCAGTACGTGTAATGAATAGAACAAAAAAATTCGTAGCTCTGTTTGGAAGGCATGGAAGAAAGATAAATATTGTAAAGGTAAAGGTATCTTTTTAATAGTCCATGGAAGCCCATAGGGTTGTGAGATGTTGAGGTTCCCACATTTTCTATAAAATCGGCTCACAGATGGCGGCAAGGTTGTCAGCCTTACGCGCCGGCCGCCCTTTCCCCCCCCCCCAAGAATATTCCTGGTACTCATTTCTGTTAGAAGCTGAGTCGAAACCAGGGTCATAGTGCAGCTGGAAGGATTAGGCAAATTGAAATAATACAATGATCTTATCGGGCCTCGAAGCTGCGACCTTCCGGCTTGTAGCATAGTGCCAGAAGCAACTACGCTACTACATGCCAACAATTAAATATGATAACATCGAATTTTTATAAGCCTGTCTGTTGCTATTGGTAACCAGCTGTGAGCTGACCGTCTCCTGGGGTTCAGGTCATGATTATTTCAAGTCAGCAGTTACTTGTACAACAGGTTGTTAATCTTAGTGGGTGCGCTATGACGATCTGTTATTCACGTAGACATATCCGAATCTCGATCTCTCGAGGTCGAATTTGGAATAAAAATATCGATATTAATTTAGACTTTCATTTTTCAGTCTTGTTCACCTCTGCGCGATGTCGTTGAAGTGTACGTTATACTATAAGACAGTTACGAAATTTCGGGGTTATAGCGCAGTGGTTAGTTGCCCTAAAGCCAAATATTTAAGTAACTTAAACTCCACCGACGGGAGCCGTACGTAAGAAACTGACAGTATCTCATCTCACCAAATCCCATATTTTCGCGAAACAGGGTTCTTCATTAACATTTTCACACAAGGCCACCACTGGATCCAATCCTGAATTGAAACGAGTTTTCACCCTCAGATACTATTAAAAACAAATCCCCTTTAATATTGTCCTCGCATATGTACCTAGTTCTCCAAAATCATTTCATCCCATCAGGTATGAAATTTTCTCTTAAGTGCATTTGAAAGAGACCGCTGGTAAGAGCAAAATATAGGTGGGTGGACAATATTAAAATTATCTTAGAGAGAAAGGATGATTTGAATTAGATTGATCTGGCTTAGGATAGGGACCAGTGGAGGGCTCTTGTGAACACGGTAATGAACATTCGAGGTCCATAAAATACTGGGAAGTTCTTGAGTAGCTGCACAGTTGGCGGCTTCTCAAGAAGGGCTCAGGTTCGTGAGTGAGTAAGTGAGTGAGTTATTTTCCATTGACTGCTGCACGCCTCAACCGTCTATTCATAAGCATATTTTCTGAATTCGATCTAAAATGTGACGATGGTATAGTAATAAAATTAATAACCTTTTGGACATTATCCACCGTCTTGCATTTTGTTTGAAACCAACGTTTCGGACAGTGGGCTGTGTCTCCGTCCTCAGTTGTGCCCAATCGATAGAGCTAGACATCAGGACCAACACAACATAAACCGTTAGCGGGAGTTAAGACAAGTATTACACAGCTCCACATACATGAGGCTTTGCACCCATGGCCTTGCATAATATAAAGGCCAGAATTCGTAAAATCAGGGTACTATATTTTCTAAAGATTTACTACAGAATGAGACCGCCTCTGTGGTCTAGTGGTCAGAGTTCCTGGCTACAGATCTAGAGTTTCCGGGTTCGATTCCCGGCGCTGCCAGGTTTTCTGAGAAGTATTGGGTCTGGACCGGGGTCCACTCAGCCTCGTGAAGATAATTGAGGAGTTATTTCAGGGAAATAGCGTCTCCGGCCTAGAAAGGCGAAATTAAAGGCCGTGGGGATCAGTTGCGCTGACCACGCCACACCCTCTATCGTCTAAAGTTGGTACTAACTTCACCGACAAGCGGCGGCTGCTCGGTCGTTATAGTTAGCTTGCGGACTAAAGCCACGGATTTTTTATTTGACATCTGAGGTTTTCGCAGGGGTGACTATCAAGATTACTGTTGTTTGGGATGACCACACAGCATAACTTCACACAACCCAATAATATTCACTGAAGTATTTAATAGTTCCGGCGCATGTCTACACTGTGGGACGATTCTAGTGAAGGATCTTCCGCGCGGATCAAGTGAACAGTAAATGTAAGTTACGGTATTTGATGTGAGAACTCCTTGTACATCCGCTGGAACCGCATACAAACCGATGCAATCGATTCGTTATGAACATTTCATTTATTTACTTGATTATACATAGAAATCCGTTCTCACTTACATCACGTTCCATGAGATTTCCTTCCAGTCAGGTGTTCTCCTTTCCACTGCTTCGAGTGTCAGTTTGAGGGTATGCAGGATTGCTGGCGCAGCCAATGGAAAATATAGCAGGTTAGTTCCAGCAAGGGCCAATTTCTTGGCAACAGAGGAACGAAAAAGCAATTTGCAAAGAATGTCGACAGATCAAAGAGAAAGAGCCTGATGCTATGTTACGCTATAACAGAGCCAGGAATCGGTCCGCCGCTCGCTAGCGGAACGCTGTGGATTATTGCAGGACGCTGGACACGGTTTCATTGGCCAGGGATTTCACTTGTTCCTGCATGGGATTCCTTCTGAATCCAAATTATATGAAAAAGTGGCTCACATCACACAAAACTAATAATATCACGCCTTCAAGGCCAGTTATGTTCTTTTTGTGGGTTATTTTTAGAAGCTGTGAGTACTGGATTTCATAGCATTGAATAGTAGGATGATAAGTCAGTTGGAAAGGATTTTGAAGGAGACTGTCGTGGCTTAATCCAGATAGTATTCAGGATTTTTTTAGGGACTGAGAAAAGCACGAAAATCCTCAGGACAATCGGTGTTCCAGCCGAGATTCGAACCGAACACCTCCAAAATACGAATGTAGAATGTTACCGCTATATCAACATGCTAGGTTGGATGACCTTGACGAAGGTAATGATCGAATAACAAATTGTCACGTGATTGTGTGACTATAGACGGGTTTCGGATTGTGACTGGATTTATTGGACTCTTTGATACAGCGCGTGACTACACTTTGCAGTTCATTATTACACACATACACACTAGTGTCCACAGTCACGTCTTCATTACCCGTTGCTTGATAGCGGCTTCCAACGGTGGACGTTCCCCTTACTCTGGGTTCCGGAACTATCCCCAGGCCTCAGCTACCAGCTTCTAACAGCAACGGCTCACAGGACTGAACCGCAGCACTCTAACCAGCTGACTTACTCGCCAACCAACCCTTCACTGACTCCAGCTTCTAACTTGTCCTGTTTAAAACATCTCGGCACGGACCCCGCAGAAAACGTCATTCCTCTGTTGATGAGCGGTTGTTGCGTTCGTGTCTGTTGGTGTGTCCATATGTTCGATACCTAGCAACGGCCATTGTTTTCAGAGACACTACTGAGCAAAGACTGTTGTATAGTTGCTTATTTGGAGGTCTTTGCCTAGCAACGGGTATACGTGCCACAATATTTTAATATTACTCTCTTCTGGGGTGTGACACTGTACAGTTCGGTACATTTTACCGAAGGCTCGGCTGCTCGTTATGCCTCCAGCTTTAGAACAGAATAGTAGGCGGAGCGTGGAAAGCAGTGCCGATTTAGGGTGGAAGGGGTAACGGGAGCAGAGCTCCAAGCGATCCAATAGGCATAAGGAGAAAGACCACTGTGATCGGCGGAATTTTGTTGCAGGCGAACCAAGTTCGGATGTTCAGTAAGAGTGGCCCCTAGAAGAATGTTTGTTTCTTGAAGCAGAGAGACGCCCCATTCACGTAACATATGCATATTGCTGTAACGCCATTGTCTGTTCAAGTGTGTGTGTTCCACGCTTGCGGCAATCTTAACTCTGTTGTGAAACGAAGTCCCTGAGAAGACTTTTATGTGATGTGAGGATCGTGACTGCTTTGTAAGTTTATGAACACTTTCGTAACTGTCACACACATAACTGTAGCCAAACTGAGACAGAACGAAGGACATAAACAGCAGTGAAATCATCCTCAAACATCTCTGCATTCTGTTGCCGTGTAGCCAATAAGCACGGGCAGTGTGACTTTGACTTTGACTCGCGGTTTACTGCAGAAGCTGGTTCCTCGACACCTTGGTAAATATCTACCAAACTTCACGATGTCACGTTCAAGTGACACGCAGTAGGACTATCTTCTCAGGCGTAGGGATGTGTATTCCGGTGAAGGTGAACCGGACTTCTTGTTTTACTAATTCTTCGACCCTGAAGGTGGAAGAGATTTGTTCCTCCGAAACACCAGTTCACTTTTATCTGACCGTACTGTGTTACATCCCAGAATGTGGAACTCGCCATACTCAGAGCTGTGAGAATGTCAGATGAAACATTCAGTTTACGTTGTTTGTGGGAGGTCTTCAGGTTAAGTTCTCTTTGCGATGTCAAAACGAAAATCTCATTTGTTATTTTGAGTTAGCATACTCATTACTCACTCATGGAGGTGAGCCCTTCTTGAGGAGCCGCCAATTCTATAGCTACTCAAGAAATTCCCAGCATTTTATGGAACCCGAAGGTTCATTACCGTGTTCACAAGAGACCTTCCGGCTTTCGCACCAATATCCTATATGCATTTCTCCTCTCCCCCATTCGTGCTACATGTCCTGTCAATCTTGACTTGATAATTCTAATTATACGAGGGGGGTACCCAAAAAAACCGAACTTATTTTTTTTAAACTTATTTTTTTCAAATTTTAAGCACAAACCTTCAATCCCCTTCAAAGTACTCTCCACTTACACTAATACACTTGTCTAGTCTTTTATTCCATTTTTCAAAACATTGTCTAAATTCATCTTTTGAGATGCTCGACAGCGCCTCCGTCGTTTTTTTTTCTTCACCTCAGCAACATCAGCAAAACGCTGAAAAAAAGTTTTGATCATTTCTGGACTCTTCTTTCAAAGCACAGCATGCTTCCACGCGACCTTGTTTTTGTTCAGCAGTCAGCAGTCGTGGCACGAATTTCGCAGCCATCCTTTTCATTCCCAAATCTTCTGTCAAAATTCGCTGAACTGAGCTCCAAGTCACTCCCGACAGCTCCACAATTTCTTCAATGGTCCGTCGTCGATCTTCCTTGATGATTTCAGGAATTTTTTCAACATTTTCATGTGTTCGGGCCATTGCAAAAACGACGATCATACAGAACAGTTGTCACTATAAACTCTGCCGAAACTAGTCCTTACCTTCTGAAGCAACGGTAGTCGGCTTATCGACTCAGGAATGTTAGCTCTATGCGCTTATAGCGGCAAAACGCGGTACTACAAAAGCTCTGCCCACAAAAAAAATTAGTTCGGTACCCCATCGTACTTGGAGAAACGTGCAAGTTATGCAGCTCCTCATTACGCAGTAAGCTCTCATTACGGGAATAGCGAAAAGAATGCAGTGTCAAAACATAAACCGCATTTGTTATTTTGAATTAGTATATTCTGTTTAATTCTACGCAGACATTTGTGCAACTTTTAACATTCCTTCTTGCAGACCCATCTGACGGTTGGCGTAGGAGATGAAACACAGTTTTGCTTCTGTCTGTTTAGATGAGTTAAGTTCTAACTTACATAGGCTTGCAGCCAATTAACGCTGGATTCGTGCGGTCTACGTCCACATATGAGTTTTTTTCCCCCTTGGCACTACAGCCCCAGATGGCCTAGGCCTACCTCACTTCGGTTTTTCTACATCTTACACATTCGGTAGGACTCCTTGGACGGGTGATCAGCTCGTCGCAAGGCCTCTACCTGTACACAAAGACAGAAAAACGCACACAAACATCCATGCCCTGAGTGCGATTCGAACCCACGATCCCGGTTTCCAAGCGAGAGAAGACAGTACATGCCTTAGACCGCTCGGCTACCGTGACCGGCCTACTCGATGTATGCTCGTACTCAAATCCCAGTCAGCGTTATGTTACATTTTTTTTTTTCCTTGGCACTACAGCCCCAATTTGGGCCTAGGCCTACCTCCATGAACTTCTCCGTTCACTTCGGTTTTTCTAGCTCTTACACATGTGCACATGTCTAAGACATGTACTGTCTTCGCTCGCTGGGAAATCGGGATCGTGGGTTCGAATCCCACTCAGGGCATGGATGTTTAGTTTGTGTGTGTGCGTTTTTCTGTGTTTGTGCACAGGTAGAGGCCTTGCGACGAGCTGATCACCCGCCCAAGGGGTCCTACCGAATGTGTAAGATCTAGAAAAACCGAAGTGAACGGAGAAGTTCATGGAGGTAGGCCTAGGCCCACTGGGGCTGTAGTGCCAAGGAAAAAAATACATCCAGTAGCTCATAAGTCTTCATGGCATAGTGCTTAATTAATTAAAGGCAGAGAAATTTTACCTCTTTTACCTTTTACCTAGGCCACCGCTGGCCTAGTTTTTGTTCTTTTCCGTGTTCACAATCCCGCTGCAGTAAAGTGGGAATTCCGCCGGGAGGGAAGAGAAGTTGACTTCTTAATCGAAATAAAGCAAGGGTTGAGTCACTGCGCTACAAGCAGGAAGGCCGAGGTTTCGATTCCCGACGTATTCATTGGATTTTTATGATGACATCCTTCCAGCCGCGCTATGGCCCTGGGGTCGACTCAGCCTCTAACAGAAATGAGTACCAGGAATATTCTTGGGGGTAAAGGGCGGCCGGCGCGTAAGGCTGACAACCTCACCGCCAATTGTGAACCGATTGTCTAGAAAATGTGGGGGCCTCGACGTCTCGCAACCCTATGGGCCTTCACGGCATGTTTCAGGGAAAGCTTTAACTTTTATTTTTTACTGCTTGTCATATTTATGCATATCCCATTATGTTTGACTGATGTAACTGAACTATGAATTATGTATGAATATTCGACATGGCATAGAAATAATGTAGGAATTAGCATAAACAGAAGGAAAGAATATCACGTAATTTTTCGATAGTATACTTACCGGTTCTTATTCATCAAGGGAAAATTACAGTGGCAGTATTTCTCACAGCAGGTACCCAGAAAACTGCACATGTGGTATCAGACATAATGAATTGTTATGACGATGTTTCGGCTTATTATTTTTAAATATTATAGTAATGTCTGATTTCGCCGAAGCGTGAAGGTCAAAGGAAGAAGGCCTCGGGACACGTAGCCCTGCAACCCCCCCCCCCCAAAATCTTTTACATATTTATTGCTTTTTTTTTTCACAAAACGAAGTAGGCGTGGGAGCGTTTCTATTCACGCGAGGTAGTCTCGAACGAGAAAACGATGCTTACTGATATGAATTGCCTGCTGTAGTTTGTCGTGTAATTAAACAGTGACATACTCAGGATTTTCAATGACATTCTTTGTGGATACAAAGCCATTCGGCCATGAGGATGTAACGTTTGCAATATGAAGGCTATAAGCTGTTATTGCCTGTCACGGTAATAAGGATGACCTCATGATAGACCTACTCTGCGTCCATCTTGCCTATACCATATACACTTCCCTTGACATATTGACGTTTATTTACTTTTTTATTTCCTCGCATATGTATATATGTAAGCTTTAGGTTGATGAGTGTCATTACGAAATTTAGTAATGAATTGGTGAGAGTTAACATGTTATATTTTAGCGTCCTGTTGCACTGATTTATGTCCATGATTTATTCCAGCCGTCTTACAGTGCATACACTCATCCACTTCACTCTTCACTCCCGCACTACATGTTTCGGCAAAAAGGTTCCATCTTCAGGTGCTTTTCGATTTACGTTAAACTACTTCACTGCATGCCTTGCCGTCTTCATACTAAAATAACACACACACACACACAGACCCAGCAGGCCCAGCAGTATAACACACGCAGTCACAGGAGCAAGACACAACACAAAGCACAATACACACACGAAAGTAGGAAGAGTGCTCCTATAGAAGAGGATAGGTGTGACTCACGTATTGAGTTGCGACGTAAGGATAAAAAATCCTGAACAGTTTTAATATTTCATATTTTTCAATATATATGATGAACATATATTTTAGTTATTTTAGTATGAAGACGGCAAGGCATGCAGTGAAGTAGTTTAACGTAAATCGAAAAGTACCTGAAGATGGCACCTTTGTGCCGAAACATGTAGTGCAGGAGTGAAGAGTGAGGTGGATGAGTGTATGCACTGTAAGACGGCTGGAATAAATCATAAGAGTTAACATCTTGAAAGCGACGTAACTTACGTAGTACGTCACAATCGGGTGAGCAGTCTGTGAGTGTCTTATCAAGCATTAACAAGGGGCTGGGGTGCGGCGAGATCACTTTATAGCGGGACATGGAATATCTCAGTCCTGCTGGGATATTATAGGCCACGACCGCTTTCAATCTCTTTCTTATTCATTATCCCTTATCATCCTGACATTTTAGTTATATACTGGTTGAGACACTATGCTACAAGCCGGAAGGTCGCGGGATCGAATCTCGATGAGGTGGAATTTTTTCAATTGACCTAATCCTTCCAGCCGCACTATGGCCCTGGGGTCGACTCAGCCTCTAACAGAAATGAGTACCATGAATATTCCTGGGTGTAAAGGGCGGCCGGCGCGTATGGCTGACAACTTTACCGCCATCTATAAGTCGAATGTCTAGAAAATGTGGGAGCCTCCACGTCTCATAACCCTATGGGCCTCCATGGCCGGTTACAGGGATACCTTTACTTTACTTTACTTTACTCCTCAGCTGTTGATTTATTTTCGATGGGTTTTCCAGCCCGTTCAGGGACCAGACCTGTTATTCAGTTCCGTAATCATTTTTCACAGACGGTTGGACTCCTTGGACGCGTGAGCAGCTCGTCGCAAGGCCTCTACCTAAAGACAAGACAACACAAACATAGAATAAACACATGCATATACCAAACAGCCATACATTGTGTGGGATTCGAACTTACGATCCCGGTTTCCGAGCGAGCGAAGACGGTAATGCTTCAGACCTCTCGGCTACCGTGACCGGCAAATACTTTTATATGGATAAATTTTGAAGAGGAATGTATATAGGATATTGGTGGGAAGGCCAGAAGGAAAGAGATCGATAGAAAGAAATTGATTAGGTGGGAGGATAATATTAAAATGGATCTGAGAGAAATAGAATTGTGTGATGTGGACTGGATCTATCTGGCTCTTGTGAACACAGTAATGAACCTTCGGGTTCCATAAAATGCTGGGAAGTTCTTGAGTAGCTGCGTAACTAGAGGCTTCTCAAGAAGGGCTCAGGTCCGTGAAGTTAGGTTTATCACGGATAAATTGGATAAAGCAAAACCTTGGATCCTCATTGCAGAATTCTGTTTTTGAACAGGAGAAATGAATGCATTTTGTTCATTTTGACTACATTGTTTACCTTTTATTATATTAATTAAATGCGCATATATATATATATATAATTGGAAACTGTTATCTCTCTCCCTCTTTCCTGTTGCTTCCACCTGGAGCAGAGGACATCCCTGAAACGCTTAGGTCACTTCAGTTTCATGATCGGTAGGACTCCTTGGACGGGAGATCAGCTCGTCCCAAGGCCGCTACCTACACAAACACAGAATAAAGGGAGACATACATCCATGCCTTGTGTTGGATTCGAAGCCACGATGCCAGCCTTCGAGCGAGCGAAGACATTTCATGCCTTCGCTCACGAGGCCACTGTTGTCGTCCGTTCTAGACTGTTGCTATGCAGAAATTGTTATATGGAGGAACTTGAATGCGTCAGCGACAAAACCCCATTTTTACATCTCTCTCTATAATAAATCGACCTGTCTTGCTTCAGAGTATAACCTGAGATGAGCGCTTCGTGAAACAGACGCTAAAAGGCAATTAGAGTAAATTAGTTCATATTCTCAATCTGTAACTATTGTGTCATGTCTACACGCAGCCTCCAACATTGAATAGTAATGTAATGACACATTTTCGGAATCTGTACAAGAAACCGTTACGAATAGCTGAGCTAATTATTGAATTACTCGTGACATAACGTACTTAAGTATGTCTGTTCGTCAGTGCTGCATGGCAACATACTGCAGGGCGTGTCTGCAGCACCACCCTTGTGTCTACTTCATGGTTATTGGAAGTACATGACGTAAATTGTATCTGAAGTCATTATACTCGCAACGAGGGGCCTTTGTGCAAGTAATGGCCCGCACACAAGTCGTAAGATACGTCACATGTGGAGTAAAGTCTTTTTATTTTAAATTTCTGATGATTTATACCGTATCTACTTCTACGTCAGCCATCTCTGAACCTATTTTCTAGAAAACGTGGGAAATTCGACGTCTCACAACCCTGTGGGCCTCCACGGCCTGTTACTAGGATAGCTTTACTTAACCCCAACCCCATCTGTGAGCCGATTTTCTGCAAAAAGTGGGAGCCTCGACGTCTCACAACCCTGTGGGTCTCCACGACCTGTTACTAGGATAGCTTTACTTAACCTCAGCCCCATCTCTGAGCCGATTGTCTAGAAAATGTGAGAGCTTCGACGCCTCACAACCCTGTTGGACCTCCACGGCCTCTTACAGGGATAGCTTTACCTTTTACCCTTTACCTCTGTTCCACATAGTATTAATTCTGTGTTGATTTTGTGCTTCGAACAAGTCACTTGAATGATCTATACATTTTAAGCTATATAACCCTTGGTATGAACACCTGACGAAGAATTCCAACGTGCAAGACCCGGGCGTAAATTGGAGTGTAATATTAAAATGGACCATAAAGAAATATTTTTCTAATTACGTACTGGCTTCGTCTGCTTCAAGATAGGGGCTAGATGTGAGCTTTTGTAAAAACGGTAATGAACCTTCAGGCTGCACAATATTTGGGGGAATTTTTGACTAATTGAAGAGCTATAAAATTTTAAAGAATGATTCTGCTCAGCGAGGTTAATTATATTAGGACAGTAGGTTTCAGTGCTGAGATGTGAACCTGTGACCTCACGAATACCAACCATGACTAGCGGCTCAGAGTTCTAAGAAAACAAAATAACAAATAATTATCTTAGACCAGGAACTGTACCGATAAAATCGTATACTTGAATGATCAAAATCCTTATATTGTGCTATTTACATCAGAGGATAAAGTCGACTAACTGTGAACTGCTCTGTAACAGCGCAAGGCGAGATTTTTTTTAATCAGATCAAGAAAATAACGAAATGAGAACCTGCAGACGGTTTAAGTTACTCCTGCACAAACATTCTTACGATGATGAAATCACAGTGTTATTTGAGCGGTGTATGTAACACATATGTAAGAGACAAGATCCGCGAGCGAAGTTCTGACAAGGAATCTTGCATGATAGGGGCTTCTACGAAGGCCTTAGCGTAAGTAGCGTGTAGACCTGTTGCAGGGTAGCGGTCACGAAACGACGCCTGTTGCTGGGGCAGCGGATTCTTAATAAACGGCGTTACACCAACCATTTCTCGGCAACAGCTAGGTAAACACATTCCCGTGGCAACAGACATGAACGTAACAATAGAAGGTGTTTTCTGTGTGGTCCGTGCCGAGAAGTTATAACCAGGAGAGTTAGAGCAATGAGTTTAGTTGAGTTCTACAAGGGAGGATGAGAAGAGATGGCTCTATAGTTCAGTTTACAGTTCAGCTGTGGAGTGTTATCTAGCGGACAATGACGTAAGCATAGAAACTGAAGAATCTCATTATTAAGATCCATTACCAGGAAACGACTAGTGAAAGCAGGCTGAGAAGACTTAGCGTGTGTTGTAGTGATTTATAAAGTGGGTAGATCAGCGACAGCGCTGTAATTACTTGTCGTTCCCGGTCCATGTGTATAAGTGTACAATAAATCTATTCACCAGTCCACATCCCGTCTATAGTCACCCCAGTACACGTGACAATATTAAAATAGATCTTAAAGAAATGGGATTGGGTGGACTGGATTCATCTAGATCAGGATACCAATTAACGGAAAGCTCGTGTTGGACATGGGAATGAAGCTTCGGGGGCCACAAATTTTGACAATTCGTTAATAACGTGTCGAGACGAATCCTGTTGCGTAGAGTTGGTGAATTTCAGCAAGCTTTGTCGCTTCAGAGTGCCAGATGGGTGCCGGAGGCTGTGCTGACGTTATGAGACTTTAGCCTTGGCCTTCACCTGCTGTGTTTATCGTACATCACGCCTCTACTTGGATCACGAATATTCGCAGACCGTGATGTAAGATGACGCAACTAATTCATGCCAACATAGCCCGAGCCACACGACTCTTCTCGCAGTGTTGGTCCGTGATAGTAATAAATAAACCAAAACGCTAAATTTGGTAATATGGGATTCCACGTTAATGATCTGTAAGCGTGCATTCAGCTCCATTAACCAACTTTATGAAACACATTTGCTGGCTTTCACTCGGTTACAAACAGTTGATAAAGAGTGACCACATTTGCTGAATGTCAGAGCTTCATCTTATAATTAATAACTAGTGGTGGTCCCATGACAGCCTCTGTGGTGTAGTGGTCAGAGTTCCTGGCTACAGATCCAGACACCCGGGTTTGATTCCCGGCCATACCAGATTTTCTGAGGAGTAGTGTGTCTGGAACGGGTCCACTCAGCCTCGTGAGGATAATTGAGGAGCTCTTTCAAGGAAATAACGGCTCCGGTCTAGAAAACCGAAATTAACGGCCGTGGAGATCCGCTGCGCTGACCACGCGAAACCCTCTATCCGCTAAAGTTGGTAATATTTTTTTTTATTCTAGTGGGGTGGGACTAAGTCCCTTGTACTGCTGCCACTTCTGGCCTATTGTACCAGCCCCAGATGATAGGTGAGGGTAATTGTTGAGCAGTTGGTGGAATGAAGATTGGAAGGGGAAACCGAAATACTTGGAGAAAACCTGCCACAGCGCCACTTTGTCCACCACAAATCCCACTTGACCAGACACGGGATCGGACCCGGGCCGCCGCGGTGGGAAGCCAGCGACTAACCGCTTGAGCTATGGCGCGGCCATAGTTGATACTAATTTCGCCGACAAGCGGCAGTCGCTCGGTCGGTATAGTTCTCTTGCGGACTTAGCCCAGGAGTTTTAAACACATCGGTATATTCAGATTTATTGCCTTTTTGTGTATTTCTAAGCGTTTCTTAATTACATGAATGCAATTCACCGGGTATTCGGAAATTAATCAATTTTTATTTTATCCGATTATACACTTTTTTTTTAATTCGGTTTTGTGGCCGTTTTCGGCAATGTTTATATCCTTTACTTCTTTTCTCAATATCATTTTTGTGTTTCTCACATGCCATCCCTATCTCGCCTTTCCTTCATTTGGCGGTGAGGTGTACAAATTATGGAACTGCTCATTATGCCATGTTATACAGCTCCCTCACAGGTTCCGCCGAATTCGTTCTCAAATGTTCACGAATAAAGATTCTTCCCGTAGGGCGAGGGTGCCTGTTTATGGAAAGGTTTATGGCATGGCCGCGCCATAGCTAAAGCGGTTAGTCGCTGGCTTCCCGGGTTCGATCGCGGGTCTGGTCAAGTGAGATTTGTGGTGGAGAAAGTGACGCTGGGTTAGGTTTTCTCCGAGTACTTCGGTTTCCCCTGCCAATCTTCATTCCACCAATTGCTCCACAATCACCCTCACCTATCATCTGGGGCTGGTACAATAGGTCAGAAGTGGCCGCAGTACAAGGGACTTACTCCCACCCCACAAGCAATAAAAAAAAAGTTTATGGCACAGTGTATTGAGGCTGCGAGAGAGATGATGGGATGGATTGGATTGATCTGGCTCAGGATAGGGACCAGTGAACACGGTAATGAACCTTCTGGTTCCATAAAATGCTGGGAAATTCTTGAGTAGCTGCAGGTTTGGGCGCAGCTCCATAAGTAACTACTGAGGCTGCAGAGCACTTACGTCCGTGGGTAGAATTTTTATCATTGCATATAGAAAGACGCGTGTGTTTGTTTGAGTGGTGTGTGAGAATTCGTTTCTTCTTGTGTTTTTACGTGATTTAGAAGTTACAAGTTACCCGTTCCACTAGTAGAAACCACGCAGCATGATGTAACGTCAGTATAGCAGGAACCAGAAACAATAATTTTTAGTTGTTTCTGAATATACAGGTAAGTGGATGGGAGAAGAAACGTTTTGTCGTAATTGGTATGGTAATAAGGCAAATATTGCTTGATAGTTGGACATGATGAACACATGCTGTTTCAAGGTTGTCGGCTTGTATTTGACTGGTCATAGGAGGCGAAGGCCAGTTTCAATCTCCATTTGTGTTGCTGTCATAAAATATTTTTTAATGATGTACTCTGCTGAGTATTGTAAGCTGTGTCAAATCGTGTTGGCGTTATTAACTTCGTTAGCGGTTCGAAGAGGATCTATGTTTTATGAGAACAGTAGTGGGTACAAACTTCAGGACAATACGCTTAATTAAGACGTAAGACAAATTATGATGACGTCACTTTTATTTATCGCCAAGAAAATGGGGGGAAATTGGTAAGCACATCTCCAGAGATGGAAGTAGGAGAGGATTTCGAAATGTATATTGAACTATATGCCCCTTTTTGGGGGAGGAAGAATTTGTGGATGCACGCAAATGCGGTGGAGTCGCCAGTTTTATTGGTCGCCGGAACAGGCCAAAGATCTAAGTAGTGAATAGAAAGATGAAGATTCAAGAAAACTCTGCATATTTAAATGTATTGCCTTTAATCTATTCACAGAATTACTGGGTTTCGGGCTTTTTCCATCGACGTTTCTGAAACTGGATTTGTTTCCGTTCTCACCTGAGGACGGAAACATATCCAGTTTCCGAAACGTATTTTCTTTTTTTCTAGAATACCGGACGATGGACAAAGTCCAAAAACCCAATAATTCTGTGTGTTATACACCATTGTCAGAACCCTTTAGAATCTACTTTCATTTATTGTTTTGTATTTTTCAAAACATGGGGGCACGCTGTAGCGTAGTTTGTTGAGGCACTATGCTACAAGCCGGAAGGTCGCGGGTTCGAGACCCGATGAAGTGAATTTTTTTTCAGTTGACCTAATCTTTCCAGCCACACTATGGTCCTGTGGTCGACTCAGCCTCTAACAGAAATGAGTACCAGGAATCTTCCTGGGTGTGAGGGGTAAAGGGCTGCCGGCTCGTAAGGTTGACAACCTACAGGCCGATTGTCTAGACAGTGTGGGAGCCTCGACGTCTCACAAACCTATGAGCCTTCAAGGCCTGTTATAGGGATAGCTTTTAGTTTCCAAAACATGCAAAATTATGATCTTATTTATGGTTTCATTTGGGACGTTATATTTGGGGTTTCTCACTCTGAAGAGAACATAAAGTGCCGAGAAAAATATTTGCACCTGAGAAGGTACGAGTGAGAGCGGGCTAGAAAAGTTTCCTTAACGAGGAGCTCCTATTTTGGTGACGATCCTTAAATACTGTTAGACTGATCAAGTCGAAGAGCTTGAGGAGCAAGATACATGCAGTGTTTAATCGGGAGACGACTAATACATATATAATTTTGAATTCTATCGAAGAAAGGCTTTGCTTAATTACGTGTAGAAATTTGTAAATGATATTACTATTTGTTCGTTAGACCGAAGGAATTTTTAAAACTGCATAAAGGTCGAGAAGATATAGGTTTTTGCATCACAGAAGTACAATCTTTCTTACAGTGGGTCAGCGGCCTCCGTAGTCTAGGGGTAACGTTCCCACCTCATGACTCAAGGTACGCGGGTTCAACCCGGGGGAGGTCATGGAATTTTTAAGGGCGGAAAACTTCAGGGAACAAGTCCTCCGGGAGGGACTTTAAGCCGTGGGTCCCGTGTCGTAGGAGACCTCTGAGCAAAATTAGGCAACAAATTTCCCGTCAAGTAGTTTCCAATGCCTCTGGTAGATGGGGGAAATATCAGGTACCGAGGGCCGACCTCGTTGGCTGAACGGGGCTGATAGCACGCACCAGTACCGGTAGGGTATGGCGACAGTAGAAATTAAAAGGGGACGCACAGTGGATCAATAACTGGTCTAAGTGCATGGGGAAACCCACTCCCTCTAATAATAATAATGATAATAATGCAGTGGGTCGCTTTTTTTAGAATCATGAAAACTACTTTTAATTTTTGCTAATTACGAAATCCTCCGATCTACTAGAAGTTTTAATTGAGCCTATGTCCGCTTTTATTTAGGTACCGGGTCCAGAATTATTATGTTCATATTTGTGATCCTCTGAAGTTTTTGATTTCATGTCATGTTCTGTGAATTACGACTGTTATTTCAGCTACAATTTATCATTTCAGTAAGTTCATTAAGGTACTCATTCAAGGACCAATGCATTTCAGCAGAGGCTATGAATAAGACAACTAAATAATTCTTAAATGCGGATGCCCTTGGCGGATGTGAAGATGTGCCTCACGGGCACATTGCACTGGGTGTTTAAAAAATATCGTCACATAAGTTTTATTATGTACATTAAACCCTCATTATAACAGACTAAGGGGGGGGGGATGGTCCGTTATAGCCAATGTCCACCATAACCAATTGACGGAGTATTCACCGATGTACACGGTAGGATATATACCGAATAGAGACAATAAACGCAGAAACATATAATGTGGTTATATAAAGATTTTCATATTGAGGGTTATTATTTATTTTAATTGATTTTCTAACTACAAAATTCATTTAGTGCCTCAGAATCTCTAAAAATTCACTATTGTACACAGCCAGATTTTGTTCGTTATGACTGGGGTTTACTGTAATTTTTCCATATTTCCTCTGAATTATTGCACAATAGGAAAGATTCCTTACGTCATGAGTTTGGCAACTGATAATGCGTCATTAATCCAAGAGGTGGAGATATTTAAAACACACTAAGTTGCAAAGTACAAGCGTATGTTATATGTAATGAGGAAAATGTTCTATCTCCAACTGTGATACGGGCTTAAACACGTCTTTGTGACTCTAAAATTGCAATACAGCAATTCAGGATGAATGTTTCTACTTTTACTGAATTGATATGAATCGTCTCTGCTGATTTCATGTAATTCAGCCTTTGCCGAATACAAAGGCGGCATTGTTGTGTGCTTTAAAACTTAGCAGGAAGACAATTGCTTCTTCTGCCTCTACTCAGGTATATTCAGGCCACCGTTAGAAGACTACTTACTTACTTACTTACTTACTTACTCCTGAGCTAGCGGCCTCTGTAGTATAGAGGTAACGTTCCCACCTCATGACTCGTAGTACGCGGGTTCAAACCTGGCGGAGGTCGTCGAATTTTTAAGGGCGGAAAAATTCAGGGGACAAGTCTTCCGGGAGGGACTTTAAGCCGTGGGTCCCGTGTCGTAGCTTTACGGCACGTAAAAGAACCTCATATCTCCAAAGGAGGTCACTGAGCCAAAATTGCGGACGTTTCCCGCCCAACAGCAGTCTCTAATACCTCTGGTAGATGGGGGAAGCATTATAGATACCTCTCAGCTAGTAGAGCCGGTCCCCCTGGCTGGGCGGGACTGATGGTAAGCACCAATACCGGTAGGATATAGAGACTGGTAGAAATCATAGAGGGAAGCACAACGGACCACTACAGGTCTAAGTGCATGGGGAAACCCACCCTCTCCAATAACTAACTAACTACTCATGGAGCTGAGCCCTCCTGGAGGAGCCGCCAATTCAGCAGCTACTCAAACATTTCCCAGCATTTTATGGAACCCGAAGGTTCATTACCGTGTTCACAAGAGCCCTCCACTGGTCCCTATCCTGAGCCAGATTAATCCAATCAATACCATCCCATCATATCTCTCTAAGATATATTTTAATATTGTCCACCCACCTGCGCCTTGGCCTTCCCAGTGGTCTCGTTCCTTCTGGCTTTCCCACCAATATCCTATACGCATTCCTCGTCTCCCCCATTCGTGTTATATTCCCTGCTCACCTCATCCTCCTTGACTTGATCATTCTAATTATACTTGGAGAAGAGTACAAATTATGAAGCTCCTCATTATGCAGTTTTCTCCAACCTCCCGTCACTTCATCTCTCTTCGGTCCAAATATTCTCCTCAACACCCTGTTCTCAAACACCCTTTGTCTGTGTTCCTCCCTTAATGTCATAGACCAAGTTTCACACCCATACAGAACCACAGGCAAAATTATAGTTTTGTATATTCTAATTTTTATTATTTTGGACAGCAGACGAGAAGACAAAAGATTCTGGACTGAATAGTAGCTAGCATTACCCGAGTTCAATCTCCTCTTAATTTCCTCCTGAATCAGGTTGCGATCTGTTATCGTTGTTCCCAAATATCTGAACTGTGCCACATTTTCAAAACATCTGTTTCCTATCTTTATGTCATGATTTTGCCCTGCATTTTGTTGACGGGACAGTAACATATACTTAGTTTTCTCTCTGTTTACTTCTAGACCAACCTCTTTACTTTAACTCAAGCGGTTAGTCGCTGGCTTCCCACAGCGGCGGCCCGGGTCTGGTCAAGTGGGATTTGTGGTGGACAAAGTGGCGCTGGGGCAGGTTTTCTCCGAGTACTTCGGTTTCCCCTGTCAATCTTCGTTCCACCAATTGCTCAACAATCACCCTCACCTATCATCTGGGGTTGGTACAATAGGCCAGAAGTGGCCGCAGTACAAGGGACTTAGTCCCACCCCACTAGCAATAAGAAAAACTCTTTTTTTTTCTGTGGCGCTACAGACCCAATTTGGGCCTAGGCCTACCTCCATGAAACTCTCCGTTTCACTTCAGTTTACTAGATCTTACACATACTGTAGGACTCCTTGGGCGAGTGATCAGCTCGTCGCAAGGCCAAGAAAAACTCTTTACTTGCGTCAATTAAAGTCTGTGTGTTTTTCTTTATGGTATCTACATTACCACCCAGTAGATTCACATCATCGGCATAGACCAACAGCTGATTTGTCCCGTTTAATTTCAGTCCCACCTGGTTTCCCTGTACCTCCCTAATGGCATATTCTAAGACAAAGTTGAAAAGGAGTGGCGATAAAGCATCTCCTTGTTTTAGACCGTTCTGGATAGGAAATTTATCAGACAAATGTTTACCTACACAGACTACACTATAAGTTTCGTTTAAACACATTTTAATCAGCCTAACTTGTTCCATTGGTATCCCAAACCCTATCAGAATATTGTACCGAGACATTTTGAAATTCTGGGGCTCAAACTTTTTTCCATTTACAGAACATACCATGTACGAGAGCCACGAATGTGACTGTAGCTCCAGAAACACGGACGATACGTTAAATTAAACATTTAGAATGGATTTAGAGATATTAATTGATATTCCTAAAGGTTACAGTAGCCATTTCCTTGTTTTAAGGACAAATACGGTATAAAATGAGTTCTACAATCATATGATCTTCTAGATAAAACATTATTCAAGCAGTCAGGGCTGTGCACGACCCAATACTTTACTTTCTTACTTCAGATTTTCGAAGGACAAAGGTTTAAATCCGGGAATTCCAGCATTCACCGTGTGAATGTTATTTCTTTCACGGCACAAAATATTTCATTCAATAAACTGCGCATTGTTTTATCGTATCAAATATCCGGCCCCTAGTTAAAGATTCATAAATCAACATCGTGCCTAGGAACTTTTATTTGGCACGGTTGTCTTGTTCTTATTTTTGCTCCACTTTAATGATACGTTAAGGGAACTTGGAATGTCTCGTTTTCAGGCTTTATAATCCAGCAGAATGTAGTCAGCACGACAGAATAACGCTAGGCTAATCGTCATGTCTTTTATACTCAAGATGTCATTTGAATACCGCTATTCTTTCGTATGCCTGCCGGTGGCATAACATTCATGTAGTTTTAGATGTAAACTACCCTTTAATTAAGCAGGTACTGAGAGAGCATTCACGAAGCAGTGTAGACAGTCGTGACTGGTCGCCAAACTTTTCTTTTTGCAAGAAACTAGGCAAAATAAATTGCCCGTTTCATTCTAAGCAAGTAGGCGTTCGAAAAGTTATTCAGCTTCCTTCTGGGCTGTGGAACATATGAACGAACATTGCTGCCGCGATGCATTCTTGTGGTCTCGGCCTCATATCTCCGCCCACAGACCGGCCATCATACTCTAAATCTCCTGAGTTTGTACAGGCGAAAGAGAAGACAGTGCCTCGACCGAGTCCACTCTCCCTTTCTTGCACGTCGTTTACGATTTGTTATTCACTATAATCCTGTCTTTTCATGCTAATTATCTCCGTTGTTGAATGCACAGTTATGTAAACCATAAATATGTCTTCAATTGCAGTTTCATTCGAGCATAAATCGTCTTTTCAGTTCTCACAAATTTAACAGGTCTCGAATGAAACAGCTCACCCTATATGGAGTTTGTGGACAAATACAATTTTTGGTTCCTCTAGTCAAGAATATTTAAATTAGCTGCTGTACTCAGGGTACTAGCAATGCTATCAAAACACTCCCCCAAAAAAAAACAAACAAACGAATTCTGTGGTTTTAGTCCGTAAGCGAACTATACCGATCTAGCGACCGCCGCTTGTCGGCGAAGTTATTGCCAACTTTGCGGATAGAGGGTGTCGCGTGGTCAGTGCAGCGGATCCCCACGGCCGTTAATTTCGGTTTTCTAGACCGGAGCCGCTATTTCCTTGAAATAGTTCTTCAGTTATCCTCACGAAGCTGAGTGGACCACGTTCCAGACCCACTACTTCTCAAGAAATCTGGTAGCGTCGGGAATCGAACTCGAGATCTCTGGATCTGTAGACAGGAACTCTGACCGTTAGACGACAGAGGCCGTCCATATCACCCACAACTAAGAAAATACGAAATAAAGTCTTAAACGATTCTTAAAAATAAGTTGTTTGTTTGTTTGTTTGTTTCTTTTTTTTCTTTTTTGTAAAAATGACGACAGTTGACAATAGTGAGACTGTTATTACCGGATCCATCTACCGGTAGAATTAGTACTACATGCAACTGGCGCGTACAGCGCTCCGTATGCGCGCTGTTCTACTATAATCTCACGCAGCATCATAGAGATTTTATTGTATAAAATTTGATTAAATTTAACAGTAGTTCTCTTCCTGTGAGTGACATATTGACTCTTTTGTCTTCGCTTAAATTTATTACTGAAGTTTCTTACCTAAGATTGAAGTTCATACTTGACCTACGACCACCCGACTTAGGAAATTCCCATTAGATTTACGCTCAGAATTTTCGGACTTACGACTGGAAACCCTAATTTCGCATTTTTACCATGTTGCAATACTCCGGTGTCTCGAATCACATTTCTAAAAGATCCATGTTAAAACATTAATTAGTACGTTCCTTTTTAATATTGTGGCGTATGAACTGTTGAGTCAGAAGCAGCCATTGCTAAGTAATACACTCACACAACCATAAAACGACGGGGTTATGCAACCCGTTTCCAGGCAGCGGCTCGGTAAATACATTTCCGCATGGGCGGTGACGTCACACAATACAGGGACTGTGTTTTCTATGCGTGGTCCGTGAGGAAATTTTATAGGGGAGAACAAAGGTTGTTTGCTTGCAGTCGTAACTGAGAAGCCGTGATTCCTAGAACTAGAAACAGAATGAACATAGACTTCGGCCTCCAATCATCAAATCTAGTATCCATTATTATTACTCACGCTAACCATTTATACGTGCCATTTTGATAGTGTCATATTTTAGTGACTAGACAGAGGGTTATTATGTCAGAACAGTTTAAATGCTTAATTCTATGTCACTTGATGACACTGTATTTATTTTATAATAAAACAGTGTCATTATAGCGCTCTGGGGGTTAAATTATTGAAAAATTGACCTTAGACTTGAGCCCCAGGAACGTATCCCTATGCGTAAAACGTAAATCTATCCCTGTAACAAGCCGTGGAGGCCCATAGGGTTGTGAGACGTCGAGTCTGCCACATTTTCTAGATAATCGGCTCACAGATGGCGGTAAGGTTCTCAACCTTACGCGCCGGCCGCCCTTTACCCCCCCCGGAATATTCCTGGTACTTATTTCGGTTAGAGGCTGAGTGGACCGCAGGGCCATAGAATTAGGTGAATTGAAAAACCCAATGACCTCATCGGGAATTGAACCCGCGACCTTTCCATTTTATAACGATCCCTTTCCGGTGACGCAGTAAGTCTTATGTCCTGCGTACGACTGTGTAGGAATTTGGATCGTGAATCCGTGCACGGTTCACGGAGGTTAATGCCATCTCGGTGTGTATTGTCTGCTGTTTCAATGCAGCGGTCACGAATTCTAAGCTCCTTCTAGATACGTAATCATGATCTGCTTAGAGTGCTCTGCCACTGTTTGCTGTACCCAGTCGGTCATGGCGCCGCGGCACTGAAGTGAGACTCCGCAAATTGCAGAATGTTAATGCTGACTTCACTCCGGAAGTGTCTGCATTAGTACTTAAACTTCCGGGACTCTGTGACCAACGAAATGTCAAGTCAGAAATGAAGACTTCAATGTAAATATTATTCTTCCGTCGGCACAGTAGTTTATATATCCTTGTATTCACTATACGTTATGTACTGATTATAATCAGTACAAATTATTAGACGTTTCGTCTTTGTTGATCATCCTAAGTTATTTAGGGTTATTATATTTATTTGTCCTCCTCACCTGAGTTCTCCCTACACTGCTCAGTGTTTACACAGCTGGAGTGCTTCTTCAGTTGTGTTTTTCGTTTCTGTGTTTATGTAAAAGTATATTAATATTAAAATTATAATTATAGGTAATGCTGTCTCTGGGCTTAACCAATTAAGCACTACGCCATGAAGGCGTATGGGGGAGTGGATGTATAGACCCACGTGTCCTTGACCTAACACTATTGGAAGAGTGTGTCTGCCTTCACGCCTCGGCCGCTTTACCCTCAATGAAAGCGCCCCCACCACGGTGCCCATTGGAAAAGGAGGCTGGGTGGGACCCAGAGCTGGTCTGGACGACATGGAAAAGTGAAAATTATTGCCTCCAGCGGTACTCGAATTCCGACCCTTTGGTTGTCCAGCCCGTAGCTAGTCGCTATACCGACTGCAAATGTGTATTGCCTTGTCGTGATTCCTTTGTCTTGTTCTACCAAGATATTCTGATAATATCCACCAATGCGGCCCCAACATAAAGCTCAAGTATATCACAATGTGCTGCTTGATTAGGGATGTCACAGAACTGAAGGGTAGGGGAGGGGGGGGGGTTCGCTGATACATGAACTTGGAGCAGTGGCGTAATGATAAAAGTTGATATAGGGGTACTCGGTTCGAGTATCGGTCGGGACACGTTACAGCCTGAGTACTTTTTGGTTTTCCTCAGTCCCTCCAGGGAAATCTCAGGATAATACCTCGAGTAGTCCACGACCGCTTCCTTCCACATCCTTCCCAATTCATCTGTCATCCTACCATCTTGCGCTATATAGCCTCGATAACGAACAAACATCGTTGAATAAACCAGGGAGGAAAAAAGATACTGGTGTGTGATTGGCATTTAACACGTTTGTGCATCATCAGATACAACTTCACGTACTCTGATGTTCCTGTGTTGTGTTTGTCTTGCGTTGTTTCTTGCGGAACGGAAACTTGGCAGAGGACATACATAAAACGAGGACGGTGTAATTTACGAAAGAGGCGAAAACGAAACGAAATAACAAGTTACGCAAGAAAGGCTAGGAATGTTTACTATAAAAATTAAAAAAAATATATGAAAAGTAACAAAGGTACAAGGAATCTTAACAAGGTAGAAAATATTAGAAAAATTACGCATAACGTAACAATTCTTGGCGCGTCTGCTTCATTTTTTTGTCTCGGAAAGCGGTTACTGCATTCTTGCCGTTGGAACTTGTTAGGTCGTTACATGAGTTCCAGCCTCTGCGTCTTGCATTGCCGAAAGACATGACGTCTCTAAAGCACATAAAGATGTGATGTCATGTACTATGTAATTTTAGTTGTTCCTTACAAACACTAATAACCATCTACCAATCTATACGGCATTACATCCCAGGGGGACTGTAAAGTAAAATTGTTCCTGCGTTAAACTAATTAAGCACTACGCCGCTACCTCGGCACCAGCTGGAGGTGAGTGGTCAGCTTCACGCCCCTACCACTTTACCCCCGGGGAAAAGAACTCCTGGTACTCATTGCATAGGAGGTTGGTTGAGCCCCAGAACCGGTCTGGACTACGTGGAGAAAATTCTTGACCCTACCGGAACACGAACTCCAGACCCTCGGCCGTCCAGTATACCGATTGAGCTATCTCGGCTCCTCTCGCAGGGGATTGTAATCTTTTAAATATCTCCCTAGAAATATATGGGATGTGTTAGGCAGAAAGCACATTAATGTGCTATCGCTTTCAGACACTGCATACAAAGGAACAACAGTTTTCGCGATATTTTCTTCAGTTTACGAGGTAATCTGAAAAAAACGATCTACAGTTTACTGTCCTGTGTAAAGTGTAGATGGTTTCTTGAGATTAGACTGGTATTACAATTATGGTGGTGGAATATTAAATTATCGATAGTGCTTATGATCATAACATTAATATTGTGGTAATTAAGGAATAATCCTACACATTATTTGTTGAAAATATGAAAATCTTAAACATTTGGAATTTATTATGAGAAAAATTACAGCCTAAATTATTTGACTTGATGAAGAAGCTATTAAAAATTAGAAATGTCAACATGTTTTCATATTTTCACAGTGGTTTAAGTTCAGATGGTAGTCAGCTTGGTTGTGACACCGTGTAGTATTGTAAGTAGATTTCGACGTTTCGGAGGAACATTCAGACTTCATCTCAAGGCGCGACGCCAAAGATTGACACTGTATGTTCTTCCGAAACCTTAGCATCCACTTAACAACTCTCTATTATGTTACAACCCAGAAAAATACAATACAATAATTACAAGTATACGGACATTTTTGAAAGTGAACCATTTGCAAAATAAGTGGAAGAATTTTTTACTTCTTCTGATAGATGCTGTAAGCAGCTGAAATCTCAACTCTCTGAACATTTATACGGATAAAATTGTACGCGTTTGTGGATTCTCCAAATTCGCAATTTCGTTTCCAGATGAAGTCATCGGATGTTTCAATTTACCTAATCCTTCCAGCCACACTATGGTTCTGAGGTTAGACTCAGCTTCTAACAGAAATGAGGACCAGGAATCATCCTGGGGGGTAAAGGACGGCCGGCGCGTACGGCTGATAACCTTCCCGCCAACTGTGAGCCGATTGTCTAGAAAACGTGGAAGCCTCGACGTCTCACAACGCTACGGGCCTCCACGGCCAGCTGAGGGTATGGCAGGAATACCAGATAAACGCAACAAGCTGCTGCCGTGAAGTGGGGCGAAGCGGGATTCGTTTGCTTCAAGTAAGAGCATTCGCAGTCGTCGTTTCACTTTTATTTTCAAAATGTCCTCCTTTCGATACTGCCGGCAGCTCTGTGACTGCATTCTAGAAGTCTGCCTCTTTAGTTTTGACCTGGCTCGTCAACACAAACTCTACTGGCTGCTCACTTATTTCCATTCCACTACCAATTTAAATCTTCTGCGAAGAGTAAGAAAATTTCATAATTTTTCAAGCGGCATATTTTATGTAACATTTAAGAACTTCAGAATATTTGTACCGAAGAGGGATGAAGTGACAGGAGGTTGGAGAAAACTGCAAAATGAGGAGCTTCATAACTTGTACTCATCTCCAAGTATAATTAGAATGATGAAGTCACGGAAGATGAATTGGGCAAGGCATGTAGCACGATTGGGGAGAAAAGGAATGCTTATAGGATATTGGTGGGAAAGCCAGAAGGAAAGAGACCATCGGGAAGACCAAGGCGTAGGTGGGTGGTCAATATTAAAATGCATCTTAGAGAGATAAAATGGGATGGTATGGATTGGATTGATCTGGCTCAGGATAGGGACCAGTGGAGGGCTGTTGTGAACACGGTAATGAACCTTCTTGTTCCATAAAATACTGGAAAAATCTTGGGTAGCTGCAGATTTGGCTTCTCCTCAAGAAGGGCTCAGCTCCATGAGTGAGTAAGTGTTTCAGAACTTCAGCGTGAATAGTGATTGACCCCCTTCTTTCCAATTATAACAGCAGAAGATATATACGAAAATTACGTCAAGGCACTGGCTACATAAGGATTTATCCTGTTCTTGTGAATACCGTTCTATAATTATGTTCCTACCCCACAAAAGATATATGACATGATAGGAGAAACTGCATAATGGGGTTCTTCATAATTTTTATCCCTCTCCAAACTGTATTAGAATGATCAAATCAGTGATGATGAAATGGGTAGGAAATGTAGCACGCATGGGAGAGAAATGTACGCAAATTTTGGTGCGAAACCTTAAGGAAAGAAACCACTAAGAAGGTTAAACAGTGATGGAAGGACAATATTAAAGTTGACCTTAAAATCGGGAGGCTCTTAACCGGATTTATCTGCCTCGTTATAGGGACCAGTGTTGAGTTTTTTGGAATTCGGTAATGAATTTGCTGGGTCGGTAAAATGCTCCGAATTTCTTGAGTAGTTGATCAGGTATTTGGCTGAACATATACAATTTCCCGTCAACGCAACAATAGTTTATTATTTAATTATTTATACGTATTTATGTATAATAAAGTATTGTTGCGTTGACGGTATATATATGCAACATGATGCAATCCTTACAAAAAAGTAGTTCGCTTCTCAAATAGAGGCCAGTTTCGTGAGTTAGTTCCTACCTCATGGAAAAGACACTGCGTCTCCGTTACAAAGGCCAAGTTGTTAATTCTGTTTAAGGAAAAATCAGTGCCGGCTGTGAAAGTCCTGCTAAATCCACAGGTATAAAGTGAGAACACTGCAGAGGTTTGAAGTGTTGAAGCAGGTGGTGCGCATAATAACCACTTTGTTTTAAATGGTAAATTCCGTACTATGTATGGATCGTTCCACTCAGTGAATACGTCCAGTTCTAAGAGATTAGATACGAAAGAGGGCCCATTTACTTTTTACTCATTTTGTTACTATGGAGTAGACTGTAAATTTGCAAGAAATAAATAAAAAAAGTAAAGAGTGCATATCGAGAGGTGCCGATATTACGCAAATTTAACTTTTATCCTTAAAGTAATTTAAACAAAGCGAGTTATTTTAAAACGAGCCGGTCACGTCACTGCCCTAAACCGCTCGGACGCTGGGATCGTGGGTTCGAATCCCGCACAAGGTATGGGTGTTTGGTGTGTTTATTCTGTGTTTGTGTTGTAGTGTATTTAGGTAGAGGCCTTGGGACGATCTGATCATTCTTCTAAGGAGTTCTTACTTACTTATGGAGCTGAGCCTTTCTTGAGGAGAAGCCAAATCTGCAGCTACTTAAGAATTTCCTAGCATTTTATGGAACCTGAAGCTTCATTACCGTGTCCACAAGAGCCCTCCACTGGTCCCTATCCTGAGACAGATAATCCAATCCATACCATCTCATCCTGTCTCTCTAAGATCCATTTTAATACTGTCCATCCACCTATGCCTTGGCCTTCCAAGTGGAGTCTTACCGTCTGTAAAATGATCGAAAGGAAAACAACCTCGAGAGCAGAAGGTATAAAAGAGGAACGGACTAAGTAAGTCAGTAAGTATTTTAAGATGACAGGCTTAATTATTTTCTGTAGAAAGGAGGAAATAATGGAAGATGTATAATGACCAGTTTTACTTTCTAAAGATCTTGATGGTCTGCTTAGAGTACGTCGGTCCCTGGAGGCAAACTAAAGAACACAGGTCAGACGTAAGGTGGGTATGTGGTCAGTGAGTGGCGTAGGCAGCGAGAGAGAGGAGGATGTACTGTCTCATTTTGTACTTTCAAAGCAAATGAAACCATTAACATTTTACATTCACCAAGGGCCGTTCAAAATCCCTGTAGTTACGGTAACTCCAATGCATGGTTTTTTATGGGGGTCAGACATGTTATAAAAGGAAAAATATTTTCTGCAGAAATTCTCCTTTCAGTAAAACTTTCCTTAAGTACATCAGAGAGGTCATACGTCATATCATCTGTCCTTAAGCCATACAACGTTCACTGCCTTTAATAATTCTTCCTTCTGTTACTCTCTTCATTAATTTCCATGTTACGGAGCGTAGCGGTAACTCTCTAGACTGATATTCCGAACGAACAAGCGTAGTTGGTTGTGGCACTGTGCTACAAGCCCGAAGGTCGCGGGTTCGATTCCCGATGATGTAGATTCTTTTAAATTTACCAAATCCTTCCGGCCGCACTATGGCCCTGGGGTCGACTCAGCCTCTAACAGAAATGAGTACCAAGAATTTTCTTGGTGGTAAAGGGAGGCCGGAGCGTTAAGTCTCACAACCTTACAGCCATCTGTCAGCCGATTGTCTAGAGAAAATGTGGGAGCCCCGACGTCTCAACCCTATGGGCCTTCACGGCCTGTTACAGGGATAGCGTTACCGTTTACCCCGAAGGGACACTGACTAACTTGACTTAGGATTTTCACTGATTTTCCCTGTCCCATGAAGCAAATTCTGGAACAGTATCTCGATTAGACATCGAAAGCTTTCCCAGATCCTTTGCAGTTCTTCAGTCATCCTGCCATTCGACATTATAGACTTGTAATCCAGGTGCTCACAGTGTCGTAACATAAACTGCAGACAGACATAGTTACACATTTTTTCTTCTCCTTCCTTTGGTTTATATTTTGTGGGAATCGAAAGGAATTGTAAAGAAATAATTCATTTGCCTTCAGCTTGTCAATATATCATTATTTTTACTATTAATTAGGACATTCTCTATAGAGTTCAGCCTACTCTTTCTATTTTACAAGGAAAATACTTGTTCTATATATGGTGCAGTACGAAACATTTTACGAATTATTATTACACTTTGTGTCTCTATGACATTAAAGTCCATTCCACTCTTTCACCGTTAGAAATACCAACATGGCGGCTGTGTTAACATCTGAAATTAAGCCGACACTAATGCCACATAATTTAGGATCACGGAGGCATCACCTCAGACTACTCGTAAAGGCCGACAGCTTTAGGATGACTGATGCAGACTGTAGAACACACCCTGCCTCTCAGCACAATATTTAGCTTCGGTACGGTGGATTACTAATGGACCATGGAAATTTTGTAGGGCTCTAGGTAATAAATACGCAGAGAAAATCTCCTTTTATCCTTTTGGACTTTAAAAATTCTCTGAATTACCGTAAAACAAGCACGCCCAAAAATGTATTTCATAATTTCACTTGACATTATAATCAGTGCAGGAATCCATTGTATAGCACAAATCACATGTTAAGTATCCTGAGGTTCGGTGACCTATGTGGCCATTCGGTTATGAATTCCACCTTGTCATAATTTCTGCTTGTGTATTCTTTAGGGTATGCCTTGACTCTGCATATGGATGTATAATACTTACATTTAGTAGGCTGCTTACAATTTTCTTCCCCCATACAAAACGATCTGTTCCGTGAGAAACCTGTTTTCGCAGGGCGGGTGTGCCTGAGATTGAGGAGGCGTGTTTTGCCTCTAGTTAGTGCAGTGATTGCACAGTTCTCACACAGAACGTACCCCATGGTGCCATTAGGTTAGTGATGTGACCCACCCAGTGATATTGTTGTAGTCTACTTACATCCTGTTTCGTAACTCAGGAATATTTTCCCCAAATTCATTGTCACAAAGAACTACGCGTCACCAAACTCAACCATGCATTGGAAACTGTGTCTCTGTGGATGCGAGGTCCGCATCAATTCGTAAATCATGTCCGTCGGTATGTTTCATATCTGAAACAGCTCAGCTGATTACGATGAAATTTTGATATGTGATTCTAACGTAGACGCTGTCAGAGCAGAATACAGTCTGAAATTAACTATCTTATTATACAAAGAACTGTGTGGACTTTAGTCCGCAAGCGAACTATACCGACCGAGCGACCGCCGCTTGTCGGCGAAGTTAGTACCAACTTTAGCGGATAGATGGTGTCGTGCGGTCAGCGCAACGAGTCCCCACGGCAGTTAATTTCGGGTTTATAGACCGGAGCCCCTACTTTTCCATTCAAGTAGCGCCTCAGTTATTTTCAGGAGGCAGAGTGGACCCCGTTCCAGAGCCACCACTTCTCAGAAAATCTGGTAGCGCTGTTAATCGTCCCGGACCTCTGGATCTGTAGCCAGGAACTCTGATCACTAGACCACAAGATATAATAGTTTGAGACCACGGTATATTAATACACTTATTGTGTTTCTAAACATTATTCATCATCCTGTTTTTATTTAAAACAACTTCATTTATGTGAATAGTTAAGTGAAATCTTGCCGGTTAGTGGGCCGTCTTTATCGGTCATGTGTTGCAGCCTCATACTGGCCCCCATAAAATGGCAGAGTTGTTCCTGTGCTTAAGCACACTCCATGAAAACGTAGGAGTATGTGGGAGTGGAGGTGTAACTCCACCATTTTTTTACCTCGGCAGTAGATGGAGGTGAGTGATCCTGCTTCACGCTCCAGCCGCTATGACCCAGACGAGGGGGACCACTTCGGATAGAAGACTGGACGGTCCCCGGTGCCGGTCTGAACACCGTGGAGTGGAGAAAGAACTCTTGTCTCTGCCGGGTATTGAAGTCAGTCTAGCCCGCAGTTATATCGACTGAGCTATCTGCATAATTATGTTATTAAATGTTGAAGTGTAGCTCAGTCGGTATAGCGACGGGCTATGGACTGGATACCCGGGGTTCGATTCCCTACAGAGGCAAGATTCTTCTTCACTCTGTAGCTTCCAGACCGGCTCTGGGGCCCACTAAACTTCCTATCCAATGAATATCAGGGGCTCTTTCCCTAAGGGTAAAGAGGCCAGGGCGTGAAACTGACGATTAACCTCAACCTAGACCCGAGGTTAAGAATGGTGGAGCTATACCTCCACTCCCCAATTTGTCTTCTGGAATAGTGCCTAATTAAGCACAAAGACGATTTTGCCTGTTACAGGCCAAATGAATTCTATTAGTTGTCATGGCAGTTTTGTCGTCTTTCGTACAAACGCCTACCTTTCGTGAAGTCGCAACTTAATTTGTCAGTGCTTACGTCATCAGCCCATTGTACAGAACGTGACACGTACACCTAACGAACAACTACAAATTGTATTACAAGTATTTTCCTTGCGGCACGTATAAGTGGCATGCGGCAGCTCAGTTCATTGAGGGACTATGCTACTAGCCGTAAGGTCGCGGGTTCAATTCTCCATGAGGTTATTGGATTTTTCAGGTTTCCTAATCCTTCCAGTCACACTATGCCCCTGGAGTCGACTAAGCCTCTAACAGAAATGAGTACCGGGAATCTTCCTCGGGGGTAAAGGTCGACCGGCGCGTAAGACTGACAACCTTACAGCCATCTGTGACCCGATTGTCTNTAATACATAGCTAAAACCGATTGAAAAGTTTTCGAAAACAGTCACTGTGCCCCTTTTGTGGAATCGCATTTAAAACTGCGGCACATTCCCTTTGGATGTCCTGGATGGTGTCGTGACGGTCTCCTTTCATCACCAACTTAACTTTTGGGAACAACCAGAAATCCGCTGTAGCCAAATCTGGCGAATACGGAGGATGCTCAAGGACTGTGATCCCTTTTCTGGCCAAAAAATCGCACACGATCTTCGATTTGTGGGGTGGGGCATTGTCGTGGAGGAGCGACCAGGAACCTTGCCCTCCATATTCGGTTCAAATTCAAAGAATTCTCACCCACAAACGGCTGAGGACTCCGAGATAATAATCAGAATTCACCCTTTGACCTTCTGGCAGAAATTCCTTGTGAATGATTCCTTTGGAATAGAAGAAAACGGTTAGCAGTGTCTTTACTCCACTCTTTTGCATGTGCACTTTCTTTATTTCGGCTTCTTTGGGCTCAACCACGCTGCACTCTGCCGCTTTGTGAGAGGCTCATGTTGAAAACACCGTGTCTCGTCACCAGTAACAATGGATTTTGTAGATTTAGTATCACTTTGGGCCGACCCTAACATGTCCTTGCAGTGCTCCACTCTGGCATGTTTTTCGTCGTCTGACAGCGCGTGCGGTACAAACTGCGCACAGACCTTCCGTTTGCCCAAATCCTCGGTCAAAATTTGATGCACAGTACTTTTTGGTATTTCCAAAAGCTCCTCGATGAGTCTTGCAGAAACACATTTGTCTGATGCAGGGATTTCGGTCACTTTTTTCACATTTTCTTCAGTGCGACTGTTCTCGGCTTTGATGCACGTAGATCGTCTTCAATGTCCTCCCTGCCGTCACGATGTACAGCATACCATTGAAAAATGTTCGAGCGAGCGAATCAAACAATCACTACCATACACACTTTTCATCATTTCGTACCCTTCTCCGGCTGTTTTGTCTAACTTCAAACAAAATTTGATGTTGGCTCTATGTTCAACCGCCATTTTCCGACGAGCGTCAGAACAGTACTGTTACATTCAAGGTCAGAACACATGATGCAGCGATGCTTGTGGTTTGAAATTATAAACAGCCACAGCTGAAACTTCAAGAATCTTAACGCCAAAACTTGTCAACAGATGGCATTGCAGGGCAAAATTAAAAAAAATAAAAATAAAAATAAAAGAGTCCTAGCGGATCCAGGACACGCCGTGTATATATAAAGTGAAATAAAATACAAATAATACATGTGCTCTACGGAGTGTGATTTGTGCACTGTTGATTAGTTTTGAAGAAGAACCAACTACATCTACTTCTACCTTGAAGATGAGTTTAGTTGAGTCTTCCGAAACATTGATAACAGCCTACGACAGTAAAGACGCCATGACTCATGAGACAGCTATGGTAGGAACATCTGACAGTTACCATGCTGCTTGCAAGGAGATGCAGAGACCCTCTTCCAACACGCAGCCACACAGACCAGCTTTCTCTTCCTTCCTCCACGTTTCTCTCCCTCTCCCTCCCACGGAGATTATTTCCCTTTCGTCTCTTTATCTAAAATAAAATCTACTAAACCTAGATATATTCTTTAGTGCAAGAATGGCTTACCGTTACCGCAGCATTGTCTTACGAACGTTATGAGAATTCCATGCGAGAGCTTTTGGAGAAATGACACTTATTTCCTTCTGACATACAGTTCTGTTTCTACTAGCCAGTTTCTCCAGAAACGGTGTGCTTTATTTTGATGCTATTCTTTTCCACTACGTTAAGGAACCAAGTTCTAGAAATGTGTTAGAAGGCTGAGTTTCTGAGAACAGGACGCTGAGGACAGTGTTCTGCTCTAAGGGAGACCTCAATAGGATTCATCTTAATGCCATCCTACTGTTTCATTCTGGAGCCGGGATAGCTCATTCGGTATAGCGACTGGCTACGGTCTGGACGACTGAAGGGTCGGAGTTCGAGTCCCGTAGGGTCAGGAATTTTCTCTTCTCCATGTCGTCCAGACAGGCTCTGGGGTCCACCCAACGTCTTATATAATGGATACTGAAGGCTCTTACCCGAGGGTAAAGCGGGCGGAGCATGAAGCTCACCACTTGCCTCTAACTAATCCCGAGATCAAGAATATGTGGAACTACACATCCACTCCCTCATACGTCTTCATGGCGTCGTGCTTAATTAGTCAAGCACGGGGACAACTTTACCTTTCTTTACTGTTTCATTCTCTGTCCCACAAGTAGACATTTCTCAAACAAAACTGTTATGCTTTCTTGACCTTACTAACATCTTGGAACTGAGTCCTTCTTGATAAGCCGCCAGTTGTACAGCCACTCAAGAACTTATCAGCAGTGTACGAGTATAGAACCCGGAGGTTCATTACCGTGTTCACAAGAGCCCTCCACTTGTCCCTATCCTGAGTCAGATCAATCCAGTCCATGCCACCCTATCGAGTCTTTATAAAATCCATTTTAATATTATTCACCCACCTACGTCTTGGTCTTCCTAGTAGTCTTTTTCTTCAGGTTTTCCCACCAATATCCTATATGAGTTCCTCTTCGCCATTTGAGCTACGTGCCCTGCCAACCTCATCCTCCTTGATTTGATCATTCTAGTTATACTTGGAGAAGAGTACAAGTTATGAAGTTCCTCAATATGTAGTTTCATTTATCAATATATTTAAAAAATATGTTCGATCAAGTAAATTTCCATCCGCAGTTAGTTGGATAGCTAACTAACAAAGACAGTGAATCAGGGTCCTTGTAGAGGAGCTCCTAGATATTCCCATAGGTCACAGATTATCCGCCTTTTATGAAATTGAAACTTCAATCTAATTCCTGTTCTTCCAAGTGGAATCTTTCCTACGTGTTTTCGTATGAAAACTATGCTACGAGCCGTAAGGTCACGGGTTCGAGTCCCGACAAGGTGGACTTTTTTTTTTTTTCAATTTACCTAGTCCTCCCAGCCGGGGTCGACTTAGCCTCTAACAGAAATGAGTACCAGGAATCTTCCTGGCGGTAAAGCGCGGCCGGCGCGTAAGGCTGACAACCTCACCGCCATCTGTGAGCCGATTGTCTAGAAAATGTGGAAGCCTCGACGTCTCATAACCCTATGGGCCTCCATGGCCTGTTACAGGGATAGCTTTCCCTTTTTTTTTTTAACCCATTACCAGAGACAGACTCGGGTAATACACAAATTTGGGAGGTTAAATTTGAGGTTTTGTCGCTTGGAGTTCTGTTAAACTGATTCAGTTGCACTGAAGTTAACGGCGACATCCAGACATGGAGCTCACACCTGCAGGAGCTTTTCATTTCATTGCCAAGAAGCCGACATTTCAGAACATATGTGTCCAAACTGGCCGACGTATTGCTAAATTTTCAGCTAAAGTTTCTCTAAGTGCTTTTGCTATGTTGTACATATGGAACATCATTCATACGGTTGAAGTTAGCTTGAATGGGCGATACATTTATACAGGGGAGGGACTGTGGGTGCACCAGACTTAGATGGACGGATATACTCGTACTCTTTTCTTGTAGTCTGACTTGATGTGAATGGTCTAACGCATTTGGATATACACGTGTGTGTATATGTATATATGCTAGTAGCACATGTAGTACTCTTGATGTTTTCAATAGAAGTATGTTTTCTTTGAAGGATACATGTTTCTGTGTCTTCGTGCTATTCTTGAATTTGTTTTGTGTTTTAGTGTTTTCAATAGGCAACTATGGTTGGCAAGCACTCTAAAAAAGGAATTGAATTCCTAGTATTAATATTATTGCTAACTAAGAAACAAACAAACAAACAAACTCCGTGGTTTTAGTCCGCAAGCGAACTATACCGACCGAGCGACCGCCCATTGTCGGCGAAGTTAGTACCAACTTTAGCGGATAGAGGGTGTAGTTGTTTGCAGAACTGGCCGCCTGTCACTTCTCACACTCTCGAACTCATCCCCTTGTCTGAAATTTTTCTTCTGCGCATTCAAGGTTATTCTTGGGCTTGTTCGAAGTTACGTGACACTTGCTATAAAACACAAATCAATGAAAAGCGAATGTTATTCTCCCAACTGCGCCTGGGGTTCGTAAATGATCTATCTCCCTTTGACATTTACTTACTAAAATTGTATGTGCATTTGTTTTCTTCCCCATGCATGCTCTAGGGCCTCTCCTTCACTCTTATGGAATTTGGAAAACAAAACAAGAGGGTAGCAACAAAATATAGACACTGAAATTAAATCTTCACGAAGCTAGCCAAATCTCGCGATGAAGGCACTCAAAATAGCATACAGATGTACCCATTATAAACTGAATTCAGGAATGTTGACTCTAATAGTTTCGGCATGAATAATGAATGAATTAGTAAAAATAGATTCCCCAGATATGCATTAAAATATAAATGTAACTGACATAATTGAGCGAAGGGATTTGGAGACCGAACAAGCACTAGTATTTATGACATGAACTGAAAAGAAAAAGAGAATATTTTGAGTGAAGATATTTTATCTTTAAGAGCCGAGATATTACTTCTATTATGCCCCAACCACTTCGTTCCGAATTATTTTCATTTCATCTTTCACTGATTATCTTGCTCTTTGATGCTATATAGTACAGACAAGGGGGCACGCGGTAGCGTAGTGGTTGAGGCACTATGCTACAAGTCGGAAGGTCGTGGGTTCAAATACCGATGAGGTCATTGGATTTTTTCAATTGACCTAATCCTTCCAGCCGCACTATGGCCCTGGGGTTCATTCAGTCTCTAACAGAAATGAGTACCAGGAATTAAATAAATAATTTTCCTGGGGAGTAAAGCTGACAACCTTACCGCCATCTTTGAGCCGATTGTCTAGATAATGTGGGATCCTCAACGTCTCACAACCCTATGGGCCTTCACGGCCTGGTACAAGGATAGCTTTACTTTTTTTTACTTTACTAGTACAGACAAGAACAGAGTTGTAAAATATCCTGTAGAAATATGTGTCTCGAAAACAGGTCAATTTGGTGAGAGGCAATTCTCCACAAAATGTAATCCTAGTCTCTTGCTACAAGACTTTATCACGTCACTGTGAAAATTGATAGGTTTCTTTGGAAGTGTGCTTAATCAAATTTCAACGGTAATTAATAATTTTCTTTGTGACTAGTTCATTAGCATGAAGATGGGATACCCGTCTGGCCACAGACCCACGCACAACTGAATTGCCTTGGAAAGTCGCGTGTCTTTAGAAGGAGCTGACTGGCCTGTAGCTTTGTATAAGAACAGAGGTTACTCCTGCAAATAAATAATTGTTATTTAGTGCTTTACAAATTCTCTGTCTATGATTACTTGAAATAATTAATCGGAATTATATCTCAGTGTCGTTAAGGGAAATTATTGAATTCGTGAGTGAATGGACGTTATTGTAAAAACGAAATTGTAATTAGTAACTGCGAGAGATTCTTAATTTAGTCTTAAATTTTAACGCAGTCGATACTTAATACCTCTAAGTTAGTCTAAACTGAGCTCCATTCACTCGCGTGATTTATAAAACCAACTTAAATTACCAACTTCGGAATATAGTTACTTGCCGTAAGACTTGTAGGGAACATAAGATTTTTTCTATGTATAGTCTCGCAATGTTCCCCTCCATATGCCGCCATTTCTAAACGTGTGAATCCAAGAAACAAATGAAGGCGCACCGAATCTTTCCCATTGTTTTGTCTCGACTCTCTTAGTCGTGTGCATTACTCTTGCTTTCTGTGACGAAATTATACATCAATTAACTTCAGAATACATTGTATACCAGAAATTAATGTTATTTGGAATTCTCCTCAATATGTTTATTTATTTCATAATTTTAAAAGGCATCTTGTCAAATAGAGCTTCGGGTGACGTTTATCATTTCATTACGTCATCGTCTCGTAAAATTATGGTAAAACTACATTTCGTGACGTAGGTCAACACTGTTTCGTGATACAGAGTTCTAATTCCGCGTCATATTTTGGCATTTGTTCCGCGCTTGTTTTCAGTAGATCTCCACAGATATCTCCGTAATAAAGAGTATACTTTGAAATGAGGTATCCCATGAAAATGAAGAGGTTTGCTGGGAGTTGCTCAGTGGCCAGAAGTCCACCGGACAGGTCTTGTGCCCCAGGTTATTAATGGGTATGATTTTATTTAACGAGGGGTCGATTTTATGTTTAATTTGTTAGAAATTTGTTATAAGTCTTGTAAAATTGAATATATTAGGTGACCCACAGCTTGGCCAGCCGGAAACCAGAGGTTAGATCACCTTTATATATAGCCCATTTTGTAGCTTTCGTAGCAACGAACCAAAAGAATTCTCTGCCTCCATTCTCAGGACAGAATAAATTGTTATAATGGCCATAACAATCAATATCTTGAAGATGAGAGTAAAGGCAACCACCGAAACACTGTATATATTGAGTATATTTCAGCCAATGAACATTGTCCAAATTAATTTGGGGTGTAGTTACGTTAAAGTTTCATGTTATAGTCGTTCAGACCGGTTTTGGGGCCCACACAACCTGCTCTCCAATGGGTACCTGGGGCTCTTCCTCTGGGTGTAAAGCGGCTGGGGACGCAACGCTGACCGCTCACCTCCATCTATTGTTGAGGTCAACAAATATGGAGCCATATCTCCACTCCCCCATACGTCTTAATGGCGTAGTGCATAACTAAGCACGAGGGCGAACTTACTTCAGCTTACCTGTCATGGCATCTCCTGAAAACCCTTTATATAAACTAGGAGTACCTGCTTCAGTAAATTCATGGTGATTGTGAAAGTGATCTTGTCTGGTCACGTGACAGTACAGAGGCTTTACTGCAGGATAGAAAAGTGACAGATCTACATTATGGCAGAGATATAATTATTTACTTTCTCCTAAAATTTTATTATGCTATTACAACCGGATAATCCCTAAATACATGTTACAGAATCCTAAACAAGTCAAACAGGTCTTTGAAATGTTTTGATATTAAAAAGGGGGAAAAAAAGATGACATTTTAATCCAGCTTTTATGTAGCTCCGTGTGGCCATTTCGCGCGTCGGAAGTGCATTCTGACAACTTTCTTCTTTCCTTTCCCGTGTAAAGGTATTTTATTATTTTATTTCTGTCCTGTGCATTTTTATAGGGTTCTAACAACTGGATGCCTTTTGGGTTTGTCACGCCATTCTTCCAGTTCTACTCCAGGTTTTCGACCTATCATAATCATTTCAGAACACAATGGCTGGACCTGTTTCGAACGGTACTTCTGTTGGCTGATATAGAGGGCAAACAGAAGGGGCCTGCATACTGTTAAGGTCACCTACTGACCTTTCAGAGTACACAACAATAAAACTGTATATTGCCATTCCTCGTTTTTACTTGACGCCCACTGCCGGGCCTCAGAGAACTATAGCTTTCCGTTTCCGTTTGTGTGTAAACAGAGCGCTGCAAAGTGAACATACAGCTTAAAAACCCGGAAAACATTTGTGAAGAGTTTTATATTCAGAGAGACCGCCTCTGTAGTCTAGTGGTCAGAGTTCTTTGGCTACAGATCCAGAGGTCCCGGGTTCTGTTACCGGCGCTACCAGATTTTCTGAGAAGCAGTGAGTCTCGAACGGGGTCCACTCAGGCTCATGAGGATAATTGAGGACTTATTTCAAGGAAAAAGTGGTTCCGGTCTAGAAAACTGAGACTAACGGCCGTGGGGATCCGTTGCGCTGACCACGTGACAACCTCTATCCGCTAAAGTTGGCACTAACCTCACCGATAAGCGGCGGTCGCTCGGTCGGTATAGTTCGCTTGCGTACTAAAACCACGGATTTTTTTCCTATATTCTGGGATATAACGCCGTGTATTGCGTTGAAAGACAACCGACGTTTCAGAGTAACACGACGCCCCTTTCTTCATGGTCAAACAATAAGGCCAAGCAACAATCCGTCATGAAGCAGGTGGGAAGCAGAGCCTGCAATGTTCCTCTGAAATGTCGGTTGTCTTTCCAACGGAGTACACTGCGTTATATCTCAGAGCTACTCATAACCAGTGACGAGAGATCCTTAAATCGAAAAGAAAAAAATCCATATATCGTCGTTCTTTTATAGACTTCCTTGACTGCCTTTCTTAAGGAACCCAAGCTGCCGCTGTGGGAAGCCAGCGACTAACCGCTTGAGCTATGGCGCGACCTATGGCGCAGCGTTAGAAATATAAGTACCTGAAACCGTCAGGTACTTGTGAACCACTGTATATAATTATGAAAAGATGCCCAGAGGATGTGTAATGTGTTTAAAATACAATTTAATAACCGTTTCTTTTTAGCCCGAAGGCCGAAGATCCACAAGGTCGTGAAATATCCATTTGAAAGACCTTCCTGTTGAAGCTTGTACCGACATGTACTCTCGCATAAGCACGAGTCTAAACCCCACTGCATCGTATTTCGTGGTATCACTTCGCAGTAAAACGTGAAGATATCAAAAAACAAACTCCGTGATTTTACAGAACTGTTAGGCTTATTTTGGATTCTAGCCATCGTCTGGTATATATGAGTAAAAAAAAAACACAACGTTTCGGAGACTGAATCTGTCTCCGTCCTCAGGTGGATGGGACAGGAGAGACCTACTCAGTTGGGCCCGTCAGAAAGAACTAGTCTCAGTCATTGGTCCAGGGGATGGATAGAGTCCAAAATGAGCCTAATAGTTGTGTACAGAATACGCCATCGTCAGAAGCCTTTCAGGTCTCTCCGTTATTTTAGTCCTCAAGCGAACTATACCGACCGAGCGACCGCCGCTTGTCGACGAAGTTAGTGCTAACTTTGGTGGATAGAGGGTGTTGCGTGGCCAGCGCAACGAATCCCCACGGCAGTTAATTTCGGTTTTCTAGACCGGAGCCGCTATTTCCTCGAAATAGCTCCTCAATTATCCTCACAAGGCTGAGTGGATCCCGTTTCAGACCCACTACTTCTCCGAAAATCTGGTAGCGTCAGGAACAGAACCCGGGAACTCTGGATCCGTAGCGAGGAACTCTGACCACTAGACCACAGTGGCGGTACGTAAAGATATCGCTGTGCATAATTAATTAAGCAACACGCCATGAAGACATATGGGCAGTTGAGGTATGGCTCCACGATTCTTGACCTCAGCACTACTTGGAAGTTAGTGGTCAGCTTGGCGCCCCTGTTTCATTACCACGGGGAGAGAGCATAAGGGGTTAGGTGGGCTCCAGAGCCGGTCTGGACGCTGTGGAGCAGAGATAGTCCCTTTCCGCTGTCGGGACTCGAACCCCGTCCATCCAGTCTCTACGTATTTTCGCTATACCGACTGAGCTTGGTTTGGGATGTGTTCCTGCAGTTGAATCGGTAAAGTAAATGGATTGGTTGAGCGTGAGAAATTGTTGTTGCTGAGAGAGGCTGTTGCGCCTCACACTTCGGCTCATGTTGTTGCTGAGAGAGGCTGTTGCACCTCACACTTCAGCTCAAATTGTTTGTGAGAGAGGCTGTTGCACCTCACACTTCGGCTCATGTTGTTGCTTAGAGAGGCTGTTGCGCCTCACACTTCGGCTCATGTTGTTGCTGAGAGAGGCTGTTGCACCTCACACTTCAGCTCAAGTTGTTGGTGAGAGAGGGTGTTGCACCTCACACTTCAGCTCAAGTTGTTGCAGTTCAGGCCCCTTTGTCCGGTTGGTAAAGTAGACAGCTACTCAGATCATCGTTATTCTAGGGACCCCAGTGTGCTTGAAGTTTTCTAAATGAAAGAAATCCGGTTCCGATGTGCGGCATTATAATGAAAGTTTTCTTTATTATAATTCTTATTTACACAATTTCGAAAGCTCTTCATGGCTGCATCTTATGTACACTTGCCACAACAGATTCTGTTAAAATTCTTTGTAAGGGTCTGTCTTCTTGTCTGCCATCTTCAGGGCCACTTACTTCTTAGTCATTAACCGCCGTCAATCCAAGGACAGAAGTTAGTCAAGATCTGAAATAGTTGTTTCATCTCCTAAGTTCGAATCACCTCACTGAGAGGACTATATATATATATTTTTTTTATTTTGCGTCCTGTCCAATGGGTACCGCGCCCTTTTTCCCTTAGAGCAGGCATGTCCAACTTAAAACAGGTCGTGATCAACCTGATGTTTGTTGTAAAAGCAACATACATTGAAAGTACAGACTACTTTAATACGTATTTTCCCTTCAAAATCTGAATATAATCATATTATATTACAAATGAATTTACATGCTTTTCACGTATAATTTCCTTATAGGCCTATGAGATCGACCAAAAATCGTCCCGCGATCGACGCGTTGGACATGCCTGCTCTAGAGTAAAGCGGCCAGGACGTGAAGTTGAACACACCCTTCAGTCTGTTGCCGATAACAATGACAGTACAGCAATACTTGCAATTCCCCTTTCATCTTTATTAAGTGGTGCTTACTTAATTAGGCACAAGGGTAACTTTACCTCTACCTTCATACGTTTGGTATTTCATATTTCTGATTCGATGTATAAACTCACTCCATGGAGGTGTGTTCTTCTTGAGAAGCCAATAGTTGCTCAGCCACTCAAGAAATTCCCAACATTCTATGGAAAGCGAAAGTTCATTGACGTGTCCACAATGGCCCTCCACAGGAGTCCTTATCCTGAGGCAGATGAATTCAATCCACAAACTCCATTCCTGTTTCTTGGCGACGCTTCTTAATGCCGACCTCCCATCTACGCGTAAGTCTTCCGAGTGATCCCCCCACCCCTTTCTTTCGAGTTTTCCTACCAAAATTAGGTCTTCTGTCCATGACATGATGTATGCCCAGCTTATCTCGCCCTCCTTTCAAATGGGTTGCTGTTTTCCGAAAAATAACTTCAAACAAACAATTTTCCTCTCGTTTTCGTTTTTATTGATGGAGCTGAGCCCTTCTTGAGAAGCTGCCATTTGTGCAGCTACTGAAGTATTTCTCAGCATCTTATGAAACCCGAAGGTTCATTATCGTGTTCACAAGAGCCCTCCACTGGTCCCTATCCTGAGCCAGATTATCAAATCCATACCATAGCATCCCATCTCTCTAAGATCCAGTCTAATATTGTTCACCCACCTACGCCTTGGTCTTCCCTGTGGTCTCTTTCCTTCTGGCTTTCCCACTAATATCCTATACGCATTCCTCGTTTCCTCCATTCGTGTTACATGACCTGCCCACCTCATCCTCCTTGACTTGATCATTCTAATTATACTTGGAGAAGAGTACAAGTTATGAAGCTCCTCATTATGCAGTTTTCTCCACCCACCTGTCACTTCATCTCTCTTCGGTCCAAATATTCTCCTAAACACCCTCAGTCTGTGTTCCTCCCTTAATGTCAGAGACCAAGTTTCAACCCAGAAGGTTCACTATTGCGGAAATAAAAGACAGATGTGAGAATATTCTCAGAACATGCTCAACCAAGGCGATTTTATTACAGCCTATTTGATTAATATCTCTCTTCCGTTTTATCAATTTTCTGCCGGAATCAAATGCTTTTGTGAAGTAAAATGAGAGAAGAGGCCTAGGGTGACATTTTGCCGATCCACCATGGCCTTAAAGCCTCTCTGCTTCCAGCATATGTGGAGATCGCACTGCTGATAGTGTGACTTTGCCAAAACTCAGATGTTCCAGTTGATCGCTCCGCTACTACTGGATGCCATCTCCCCAAAACAGGGTCAGCACCAGTAAGAGAAGCAGCTACGAGTGAATATGTTCTACTTTCATTTCCTTTGTTTTCTCGGTGTTTGTTCTACTTCTCTCGTAGCTTTGCGTCCCTAAGTGACTGATTGTTACGGGTACGATGTGGTCAGTGAGAGAGATGTACCCACAGATGTTTCGTGAACAAATGCGATTCAGGTCTCACTGAATGTGCCATTATGCAGTAGACCATGGCTTCTGGGGCTAACAGAGGCCTGCAGACTTCTTCTTTATTATAAGTGACCTCTACTTGTCCTCATTCCGTATGAGCCTACACTCATTTTGATGTCCGCCCTCCATATCATTTGATTCCCATTGTTGCGCTAAGCCTTTAGGAACGCCTTTCACTTCATTACTTTGTTGAGTACTGACATATGACACTGTGATCCTCTTTCGGTCGTTTTATTTTGAAAAGGTGGAGGTGACTATTTGTAAATCAACAGTGATTAGAAAGGAACAAAATTGTCTTTCCGCACTTAGCAACTGCGAATCATCACAACTCAGTAGTTTGTATTTATGCATGATTTAGTTAACAAGGGAGTCGGGATAATTCAGTCGGTATAGAGACAGGCTACGAGCAGGACGACCGTGGTTCGAGTACTGGTAGGGGCAAGATGTTTCTCTTTCCCATAGCGTCCAGAACGGCTCTACGACCCACAAAACTTCCTATTCGACGGACAAAGGGGGCTCTTTCCTCCGGGATAAAGCTGAACTCCGTCTAGTGACGAAATCAAGAACGGTGGAACTGTACCTCCACTCCTTCATTTATGTTTATTGTGTTTCTTAATTAATTAAACGCATGGCAGACAGACAACACGGTTTTAGTCCGCAAGCGAACTATATCGACCGAGCGACCGACACTTGTCCGCGAAATTAGTGCCAACTTTAGCGGATAGAGGGTGTCACGTGGTCGGTGAAACGAATCCTCACGGCCGTTAGTTTCTGTTTTCTAGACCGGAGCTGCTGTTTCCTTGAAATAGGTCCTCAATTATCTTCAGGAACCTGAGTGGACCCCTTTCAAAAGCCACTAGTTCTGGTAGCACCTGGAATCGATCCCGGGACCTCTGGATGTGTAGCCAGGAATTCTGATCGTTAGACCACAGAGTCGGTCTGGAAAACTTCTTTTATTTAACGACGCTGTCACTAAAGGTAACGTCTCTGTGGGTAACGACGCCACATCATGAAGACGTATTGGGGTGGGGTATGGATATACAAGTATTACTGCGCACGTTTTTAACGTCTGCAGTAGATGGAAACCAGTCATTAGCTTTGCCCCCCCCCGGAAATAACCACCGGCACCCGTTAAACAGGAGGCTGGATGGCCCCCAGATTTAGTCTCAACATAAGAGGACCTGGAATTCTCCTTTTAAATTTCTGTTTTAATATGTCTATTTATTACTCATGGTCATTGGATTTTTTTTCAATTGACCTAATCCTTCCAGCCGCACTATGGCCCTGGTATCAACTCCGCCTCTAACAGAAATGAGTGCCAGGAACATCCCTGGGGGTTAAAGGGTGGCCGGCGCGTAAGGCTGGTAATCTTGTCGCCATCCGTGAGTCGATTGTCTGGAAAACGTGGGAGCCTCGCAGTCTCACAACCCTGTGGGCCTCTACGGCCTGTTAAAAGGGATAGCTTTCCTTGCTTTTTTTTTTGCTGTTTATTACTGATACAGATCAGATCATATTGATTTGGTTTACATACATAATTGTCTTAGTATGTTGTTTCTTTTTCCCCTTCACGTAATTCAGAATTCGCCGGTCACGATAGCCGAGCGGTCTAAAGCATGAACTGTCTTCGCTCGCTCGGAAGCCGGGATCGTGGCTTCGAATCCCACACAACTCATGGATGTTTGATATGTATAGCGTTTATTCTGTGTTTGTGTTGTCCTGTGTTTGTGTTGTCCTGTGTTTAGGTAGTGCTTTTGCGACGAGCTGACCACCCTCCCAAGGGGTCCTACCGAATGTCTAAGATCTAGTAAACCGAAGCGAAACGGAGAGTTTCATGTAGGTAGGCCAAGGCCCAAAATTGGGGGTGTAGAGCCAAAGGGGGGGGGGAGAGAATCAGAATTCAACATCTGGTTCGAGAGGCAGGACAACTTTATCGGTACAGTGGCTTGGATACTGACTGGACGACCAAGGAACCGGAGGTCTGTTTTTTCCATAGTGTCCAGACAGGCTTTGGAGCTACTCAGCTCCCAATCCAATGTTTCCAGGCACGTGAAACGGACCAAAGATCTCCACCTAGTGCTCAATTACTGGAACTGTACCTCCACTCCAAGATACGTTTTCGTGTTGTTTAATTAAGACGAATGCACCTTCATCTTTCGCCTGCTAATATTCGGTTTATGAAGACGATTTCTTAGCCACGATTACCAGCACAATAGGGACCCTGCCTACACGTAACTGAATGAGCTATAATATCACCTTTTTGGACATCATATTGATTGTGTTACGTGTGGGAGTCAAACCATAAGAGGATCTAAGTGTGATCAAATTCAACACTTGTTCCACACGCAATCAGTGTTGGAAACTTATGCCGCGTTTGGAAATGTTAATTTCTAATGGAGTAATATAATTCTGAAGGGGTATGTGGTGTGCTGTTGAATTCCAAGGCCCCTGCACTGGACACTTTCCGGTTGTGATGAAGCAAGTACGTGTCATCAATGACTCTTGACTCTTTGGTGAAGTATCTGTCCTTAACAACACGTCATAATGATAAGAACTATCCGACATTACTGCCGCTGTTCAAGACTGGAATGTAAAAACATAAGGTAAAGCTTTCCTTATGCTTAATAAATAAACCACAATGCCGTGAAGACAGTCACCATTCTTGGTTTCAGCACTAAATGGAGATGAGTGTTCAGCTTCACGCCCCTTCCGTTTTACCTCCGGTGAAAGAACTCCGTCTGTCCTTTGGATAGGAGGCTTGGTGGGCCTTAGAGCTTGTTCTGGGCGCTATGGAGAAGAGGAACGTCTTACCCCTACCAGCAATCGAACCCCGTTCGTCCAGCCCGCAGCCTGGCTCTATATCCACTGAGCTAACCCGCCTATCAAGGCTGGCTTCTTTACTATATTATATTTAAGCATCCTGTTGCACTATACACTTCTATATGTAATAATACAAATGCCGTCGTGAACGCAACAATTTATTTGGTTGTAGACCTTTGTCTTTTCTTCCTCTACACCTCATGTTTCGGCCGTAAGTGGCCATCATCAGGTGTATTTTGCAGTACGTAGCTGTCACACTGCACACAGTCCAAAATCTAAAACATCAGCCTGTCAGTTTTGTTTCAAAATCTCGCCAACACACGCTCATCAATTTGAGTTTAGAATTACAGTTTAAAGTTTAAAATTTCTAAAATTTAAAGTTTTAAATACCAGGGACACCTGCTCTTGTCTACATGTGCTGCAGCGGCTGTTTCTTGCTTTCAGCTCCCTGTGTGTGTGTGTCCCTGCTCATCGTTAATACGTACTTTGGCTTCTTTACACTGAATTGTTCAATCGCTTGAAAGCTCCATGGAATGTTGCTTCACTATTAATAATAATTCTGAAACCGAAGAAAGAAATTTGTCCCTAATATCGAGTATATATTTTCATTTGCACCAGGATACCTCACCGATCTTCGGCAAAACCAAGGCATAATAAAAACAAGACTTTGCCTTATTTCTGATAGCATATCGCACTCACCTTCAAAGGAGAGAAGGTAGGTAGCAACTAACCGATCGTCTCCATTCTACTTTTCATTTAGAATACAGTGAGCTCCATTGTGCCATGAGTAACGGTAAGAGTCTATCGGAAAAGTCGTTATGTTTTCAGCTTGCACAGTACACCCGGATAGCCCTTGCCATTCTGTTGTTGGAGGGTGGTATATTCAGAGAAGCAGCAGCAGTCGTATTTCTTTTTGTGGGTTATTTTGCGACAATTTCGGTAGGTGTTTAGACTCCGCAACGTCGATTCGGAACCTTTGTCTTCTCCTCTAGTTCTCTGTGCGTAAACGTAAGGTAAAATCAAAAGCTATCCCTGTAACAGGCAGTGGAAGCCCATAGGGTTGTGAGACGTCGAGGCTCCCAGTTGGCGGTGATGTCAGCCTTACTCTCCAGCCGCCCTTTACCCCTCAGGAAGAGTCCTGGTACTCATTTCTATTAGAGGCTGAGTCGACCCCAGGGTCATAGTGCGGCTGGAAGAATTAGGTCATTTTAAAAATCCAATGACCTCATCGGGAATCGAAACCACAACCATCCGCCTTGTAACATAGTGCCTCAACCAACTACGCTACCACGTGCCTCATGTCTGTACACGGAAAATTGAAATTTACAAAACTAATTTTGCCTTTTGTTTTGTATGGGTGTGAAAGTTGGTCTATAGCATCAAGGGACAAAAATAAACTGAGAGTGAGAACAGGGCGTTGAGAAGAAACTGTGGACCCAAAAGGGATGGAATAATAGGAGGCTGGAGAAAACTGCTTAACGAGGAGCTCCATGACTTCTGATCTTCGCTTGATATAATTAGAATGATCGAATTAGGGTGGAGGAGATGGACATGGGAAAGAAGTGCATATAGAGTTTTGGTAGGAAAACTTGAACGGAAAGGAGCACTGGGACGAGCACGACGGGGGTGGGAGGATAGTATTAAGCCGGATCGTAGGCGAGTAGGGTGAGGTTGTTTGGACTGTATTCATCTTGTTTCGGACAGAAACCAGTGAATACGGTAATGAACATTCGGGTTCCATAAAATATTAGGAATTTCTTGAGTGACTGAGCGACTGGCAGCTTCTAAAAAAGAACTTGAATCCATGATGTTAGCGTCGAATTATAAAATGAACGATGAATAATGAATTGGAGAGAATATGGAAGGAAGTGGCTGTGGCCTAACCGGGTATTATCCTGGATTTTGCCTTGGAGTATTGAGGAACACCTCCAAAGGGACTCAGGATAACCAGTGACCTGAGAGAACACTTCTCGGCTGCAAGGCCAGAGGCGTTACTGCCAGACCAGCCTACACGTTTATCGTGAAGATGTTAGCCGACTTCCAGTTTGCGTGTTCGTCTCACGTAATGGCAGGAAGGAGTGTCTGTTTGGGTTGTGAGTGGCCATCAAACGGAGTAATGAAGTGTCTGGAATTCCATTGCACCACCTCAACAGGTGGCCAGAATGCAGGAATACCAACCTAGCCGGTCTGAAGCACATTGTGGAGCGTAAACCTGGAAAGATATAAAGAACACAGTTTTTATAATAAAATACGACTTTTCAGTTCAGTAATATTTTAATAACTTCAACAATTTAGGAGCCGAGATAGGCGAGGCGATATTCCAGACGGCTGGAGTTCCATTCTCGGCAAGAGGAAGAATTCCTTTTCTTCTCCACACAGTTCAGACCGGTTCTTGGGCCCACACAACTTCCTAATGGGTTCCAGGGGATGTTTCCTCGGCGTTGAAGTGATCGGGGTGAGAAGCTTACCACTCACCTTCATCGAGTACATAGGTTAACAATGGTGGAGCTCTACCTCCACTCCCTCATATGTTTTCATTGCTTGGTGCTTAATTAATTTAGCACAGGGACAAGTTCACGCTTTACCTGTGCAATAATGTTTAACACTTTAAGAAGGAAGCAGGAAGGCAGGAACCGAGCAAGGCAAAACAGTGGCCAATGTAAGGAGTGAGCGGAGGAGGCAGCAGTAAATATGCGCATCTGTTGATGACCGAAAGGCCGAAACATACTGTAGATAATTAACATATAATATATGTATACACATTTCTGGGCATTCGGTAGCGTAGTTGGTTGAGACACTATGCTACAAACCGGAAGGTCGCGGCTTCCAGTTCCGATGCGGTGGATTTTATCAATTGCCCTAAACCTTCCAGCCGCACTATGGCCTTGGGTCGACTCAGCCTCTAACAGAAATGAGTACCAGGAATCTTCCTGGGGGTAAAGGGCGGTGGTGCGTAAGGCTGACAGAATCACCGCTATCTGTGAGCTGCTTGTCTAGAAAACGTAAGAGCCTCGACGTCTCACAACCCTAGGGGCTTCCACGGCCTGTTACAAGGATAGCTTTACCTTTAACAAAATGTGCCTACGGAAGTAAATGCAATTAACGAAGGTAAGCCGTAAGAGTCTGGCTGACCAGACACAAGCTCTTCATGTACTTTGTACTTAGGAAGTGGTACTGATGAGGTGATTGGTCTCCTAGCGAGTGGGTGCCAGGGGCTCTTTTTCTAGCGGTAAAGCGGCCGGAGCGTGAAGTTGACCATCTCCATTTAGTGCCGAGGTCAGAAACCGTGGAGCTATACCTCCACTGCTCCCTATTTCTTCATTACGTAGTGCTTAATTAATGAAGTGCAGTGACGTGTTTACCTTTTCCTTAACTTTGAGGTGATTAAGCGGGAGATTGAGGCAAGCTATGCAACTGCAACTGTATACGTGGGAAATTAATATATTTTCATGTTCATATTTGTGTATTTGTAATTTAAGTTACTATCATAACATTCGTGTTGAGAGACAAATCAAAACCGCGAGAAAACCTCAGTCCGGGCAGCCGGTGCCCCGGGAATGCCCCTCGTAACATTTCCGATACAAAAGCCGCGTGACGACGGAGGGGCAAGAGAACGCAGCCCGCGAAGTTTACGAAGCCGTGCCAGATGAACATTCTCAAGCGGAATTTATGGAAATGTATTGGCGGACGGCGTCGTTAATTAAATAAATACTTCACTCAATAGCGCAGTAGACTACAATGTTAATATTTCCTGCTGTGAGAGCCTGAAGTCACATTTTAATATTATCCACCCATTTATGCATAATCCTCCTCATTTTCAAGATTTTCTTTTCAAAATCTGTAAACCTTTACTTTATTTTTATAATCCCAGTAGAAGTAGGTATAGCGACTGACTACGGGCTGGACGACCGAGGGGGCGGAGTTCGAGTTCCAGTAGGGGGCAAGAATTTTCTTTCCTCCATGTCGTCCAGACCGGCTCTGGGTCCAACCAACCTCATATGGGTACCGGAGGCTCTCTCCAGGGGTAAAGCGGCCGGGGCGTGAAGTTGACCACTTACCTCCAACTAGTACCCAGGTCAAGAAAATATGGATCCATACATCCACTCCCCCATACACCTTCATGGCTCAGTGCTTAATTAGTTGAGCACAGGGACAACTTTACCTTTTATACTCTTTTTTTTTGTGTGGCGCTACAGCCCCAATTTGGGTTTAGGCCTACCTCCATGAAACTCTCCGTTTCACTTCGGTTTACTAGATCTTACACATTCGGTAGAACTCCTTGGGCGGGTGATCAGCTCGTCGCAAGGCCTCTACCTGTAGACAAACACATAAAAACATGCCCTGAGTGGGATTCGAACCCACGATCCTGGCTTCCGAACGAGCGAAGACAGTGCATGCCTTAGGCCGCTCGGCTACCGTGACCGGCACTTTTTATACTCTTCCTACGTATAATCCCACTAGAAGCCACGGGTTAATGTAAGGAAACACATGAATGTTTCTTATGCTGATTTAAAATAATCGTTTCTCTGTGTAGCTATATAGAAACTACATAGTCTGTTGCTCTCCCGTGGCTTGTGCCCGGATGAGAAGTTAAAACGTTGTTAGTTATTCTGCATCGGGGAAGCTTTCACACTGTTACAACGACTACAAGCCAACTGACTTGTAAAATCTCCTTGGCCCTGTTTTCTAATCCAGTGGAAACCTCCCACAGAGGGCAGGACGGTATTACTTTGCTTTTTTTAGAGAGTTGAACGCTACAGGGTCAGATAATAGGGACATTATGACATGTTTCCGGTTAAATATTGCAACAATGTTTTGAGCTACGGAATTCATAATATTCCTAAACGAAACTGATCTTCTTTGCAAAGTCTCTACTCACAAGATTAATGCATTTTATTTTTTTGCTGTTATCATATGAGGCTGTTCAGTAACGTACTCATTGCATCTTGAGCCAGTTAATTCAATGTCGTGGGTGACCTCACAAATTATTTTCATAAAATAGAAACATATGACGGTTCAAGGACAGTTGGTAATGAAAAAGCAAAGTAAATTCTTTTGATCAAAATCGCTGAGAATCATAAAGAACTGTTCGCATAAAAAATGTGGGTCACCAAACAAGAAGGGTTGAGAAATAGGTCTACTGCTTTACAACCTGATACTGAGATTCATTTTAATATTATCTTCCTTACGTTCTTGATTTTAAATATGACGATTTCCCTTGAAATGGAATGTAATGTATCAGTTCCACACAATTCTTTTTTAGTGCTCTCATGACGTCTTCTAATGCGAATTTATAAGGAATGCCGGTGAAGTCTGGTACAACAGACTACAGGTATAGTTTAGCTACACCACCTTCATTAGTATGGTGTCACGTGGTAGTGTAGTTGGTTGCGGTACTATACTACAAGCCGGAAGGTCGCGGTTTCGAGTCCCGATTAGATCATTGGATTTTTCAATTGACCTAATTCTTCCAGCCGCACTATGACCCTGGGGTCGACTCAGCCTCTAACAGAAATTATTACCAGGAATCTTCCTGGGGTTTAAGGTCGGTCGGGGCTGACGACCTCACAGCCATCTGTGAGCCGATTTTCTAGAAAATGTGGGAGTCTCAATATCTCACAATCCTATGGGCCTCAACGGCCTTTACAGAGATAGCTTTACCTACTTTTATCCCATTAGTGTGACCTGTTTACCTGGTAAATGTACGAAGGTCAGTCAAAAAGTTCCCGGAATGGTGGTACAGCACTCTAATGGTAGGACATACGGCAACGCTTACCTGATCACCTTCAAAGTAGGACCCTTGTGCGTACACACGTGCTCCATCGATCCTGCCATCGTTGGAAGCACCGGTGGACGATTTCTTTTGCATCTTCCGGATCTCAGCCGTCGCATTCGATTTGATGTCCTCCATGGTTGCGAAACGTGTCCCCTTGAGGGCAATTATCAGAGTAGGGAACAGCCAAAAGTCACTCGGAGCGAGATCTGGAGAATACGGTGGTTGAGTGATGACAGGAATGTTTTTCTCGGCGAGGAATTGCTGCACAACAAGCGCTGTGTGGCTCGGTGTGTTATCGTGATGCAGAAACCGCTGTACAATGCCTCGGTCTTCAGTCATGAGCTTTTCTCTAGCCTATAAATAGCTGCTGCGTTGTTTCATTGTACTCCGGTTGTTCTCAACCTTTGTCAGACCGCGCCCCGATAAATTCATTCTTTTGTAAGTCGAGGGCCCGGTACCGGACAGTGGCCCGGCGGTTCAGAGACACTGTTCTAGAGTCTGAGGAATGCAGAGAATCTGATTGGTAGTTGATCTATTACGCCAGAGTCCTGGTGAGCATCAGTCACGTGTGTGTACAGGGTTCCCTTATCAGAAGAAAGCTAGCTAGAACGTTGTAGCCTGTTGCTCTATGACTATTGTCCACTTTATTGTCCTCACAAACTTACAGAACATTCTTCTTCTTTAAAATTAATTATTATTATTGCTATTTAGTTGGCATTTTCTGCCGATCACAGTGGCCGCTCAATCTAACGTATGAGCTGTCTTCTGCCGCTCGGACACTGGGATCGTGGGTTCGAATCCCAATCGAGACATGGATGTCTGTGTGCGTTTATTCTATATTTGTGTTGTTCTATGTGCAGGTAGCGGCATTGGGACGGTCTGATGCGCTGTCCAAGGAGTCCAACCGACTGTGTATAGATTAAGAAACTGAAAAAGCGGCCAAGGTCCAAACGGCTGTAGACAATAAAAGCTGGAAGTTTTAGCAAAATAATGCGATGATTATTAAGGCTCTTTGTTGGGACTTCATCTTTTTTTGCTACCTAAAAACTACGTTAAGGAAATGGCGTTTATTTCCTTCTATAGCTGGAAGAATATGAAGGCTCATATGCAAATCTACCTTCATGAGGTTCAGGCACCCCCATGAAAATGTAAAGTTATCCCTGTAACGGATCTTGGGGGCCCATACGGTTCTGAGAGGTCGAGGCTCCCACATTTTCTAGACAATCGGCTCACAGATGGCGTTACGGTTGTCAGCTTTAAGCCTCGGCCACCCTTTATCTCCCAGGAAGATTCCTGGTACTCATTTCTGTTAGAGACTGAGTAAATCCCTGTGACATAGTGCGACTAGAATGATTAAGTCAATTTAAAAAAAAAATCCAGCAACCTCATCGGGATTCGACCCCGCGACCTTCCATCTCGTAGCATAGTCATCAGCCGACTACGCTACCACATGTCCCGATAGTAATAATAATAATAATAATAATAATAATAGTGAAAGTGAGTAGCTATCAGCAGTCCTGTAATAATACCGAGTTGTATGAAAGTTGCTTAGTTTAGAACAATTTCAGTCACCGAAGCGGCAGATTTCACTTGCATGCAAATTTCTACGGATCGCAGTTGCAGATAGACTGGAAGCACCGGTGAGGACCTTTCACCGTGATGTTGCGGTCAAGTTATGACGACTTTCCATAGAGCGCGTTGTTATGTAGGCCGGGTCTCTGTCAAAGGGTCACTCTCGTATATGCAGATGTCTGCTATTAATTTCTCTCTCACACTGATTTCTAAATGATTTGGTCACATGTGCCCGTTGTGCGGCCAAGTGTAAGCCTGTACTAAGTATGGGATACGCGTCCGAGTTGCCTGTGACTCCGGTCGCGTGTGAAGCACCCTCGTTCGGTTACCATTTAAGGAGTTCTTACTGCATTTGTCGAACCAGTTCAATTTGATAAGAAAAAACTGACATAGAAAAGATTCCCCCCCCCCTTGGCACTACAGCCCCAGTGGGCCTAGGCCTACCTCCATGAACTTCTCCGTTCACTTCGGTTTGTCTAGATCTTACACATTCGGTAGGACCCCTTGGGCGGGTGATCAGCTCGTCGCAAGGCCTCTACCTGTACACAAACACAGAAAAACGCACACACACAAACTAAACATCCATGCCATGAGTGGGATTCGCACCCACGATCCCGGTTTCCAAGCGAGCGAAGACAGTACATGCTTGGACCGCTCGGCTACCGTGACCGGCCAGGGAGAAGGTTATGTAAATTAATTTTCATATATACAGGGTATACACAAAAGAATGGTGCGGTTTCGAAATTTAATAAGATATTTATTTCTCAACTTACACGGGCACAACATACACCGTCAGTGGCGGCAACTGTCCAAGTTTCTCATGCGCTAATTACAAACCTCCAATGTGTGCACCCTGGGTCACACGGCACGCATCCACACGGTAATCAAACTCATCCCAGACCCATTGTAGCATGTCCGTTGTAATGGCCTGCAGCGCATGCGCTATCCGACAACGAAGTTCATGGACGGACGTGGGCAATGGTGGTACAGAAACGCTGTCTTTAACGAACCCCCAGAGAAAGAAACCGCACGGTGTAAGAACTGGCGAACGGGGTGGCCAAGGGAGAAGGTCATCTCCATTTGCAGCAGAGTTTGATTACCGTGTGGATGCGTGCCGTGTGACCAAGGGTGCAGACATTGGAGGTTTCTAATTAACGCATGAGAAACTTGGACAGTTGCCGCCGCTGACGGTAAGTATTGTGACCGTCCAAGTTGAGAAATACATTTTTTATTACCTTTTGAAACCGCACAATTCTTTTGTGTATACCTTGTATTTCGGTACATAGGCACGCGGTAGCGAAGTTCGTTGAAGCACTATTTTACAGGGCGGAAAGTCACGTGTTCGATTACCTATGACGTCATTAAATATTTTACAATTTACGTAATCCTTCCAGCCGCACTATGACCCTGGGGTCGACTCAGACACTAGCAGAAATGAGTACCAGGGATCTTCCTGACAACCTCACCGCCATATGTGAGCGGATTGTCTAAAAATGTGGGAGCCTCGACGTCTCACAACTCTATGGGCCTCCACGACCTATTAGGGATAGATTTACCTTAACCTGCTGGATGGTGTTGGCTTCCACGTCCACATTGTTTTCTTGACGGGAACGAAAGCTTAGTTGACGGATGTGTTTAGCTTAGAAATAGATGCTCCATTTCTAGTTGTACCACACAAGACACAGGGACTCGCGGGTTCAATTCCCGATGACGTCATTGGTTTTTTTTTCAATTAGCCTAATCCTTCCAGCCGCACTATGGACCTGGGGTCGACTGAGCCTCTAACAGAAATGAGTAGCAGGAATTAATTAAATAATTTTCCTGGGGAGTAAAGTGCGGCCGGTGCGTAAGGCTGACAACCTTGTCTAGATAATCTGGGACCCTCAACGTCTCACAACCCTATGGGCCTTCATGGCCCGTTACAGGGATTGCTTTACTTTTTTACTTACAACACAAGACACAGCTTGTCTCCCTACGCTCTCCCACGGGGATCAGCAAACCTCAACTGACAGAGCTTCACTAGTACACCTGTACTCAGATTAGTGGCGTATTATCACCGGTTACTTACCGATATGTTCGAGCAGGTTCACTCAAGCTGTAATGCTTCTGACTACTGTTCGGGAGGTGCCCACTTCTGTCCTCTTCCATGATATCGACTATCATGAGGGATTTTTCGTGGTTTATTCAGTACCTCCAGGCGAATTGTGGGGACAATACAATATATTCAGTTACGCCACGATAACCGCCATGTCGTTTCGAATTAATTACTCACTCCCATCTGTTCATTTGACGTTAAGATAAAGGTAAAGTTGTTCCTGTGCTTAATTAATTAAGCATTATGCCATGTAGACATGCTGGGAAGTGGAGGTATAGCTCCACCATTCTTGACCTCTGCACTAGAAGGAAGTGAACGCTACCTTCACGGTCCGGACATATAATTCCGGGGTAAGAGCTCCCGGCATCCACTGGGTGGGCCCCATGCCCAGTCTCAATGCTGTGGAGTAGAGAACAATCGCGTGCCCCTGCTGGGAATCAAAATTGGGCCCCTGTGTTAGATTTGAGGTTTTCACGGCGGCCTTTTGTGATGTGGCACTGTGTAGATATTTTGTTAACCGACGTTTCGGAGGAACGTATCACATCCATCTTTAGGGTATAAGAAATCTGCGAGCGGTGAACCAGCGTGAACAGGTGTCCCAGAAGACGGTATTCTTCAAAATTGGGCCTTTCAGCCCGTAGCCCATCGCAATACCGACTGAGCTGCACCGACTGCCGTCGTTAACTAAGTTATATGTAAATTCACTGAGATTTCTGCTCCCAAGAGCAATTTGTCATTTACTGCAGAGCCAGCGACCACTGCAGTCTGCACAGGGCTCACGCACGTGTGGACACTCCTTCGTCAGGTGGTAAGGAAAAACCAGGGAGCGTCACTTCCTGTAGCAGGTCCTTTGAGCATGTGTTATGTCCTGTCTGGCGAAATTTTTATATATACAGGTCGCGTTTCTACCCTGCATTCCTTATTTTGAAGACAATAAAAGGAAGCTCATAAGATCACCTTCCCGTCTGTGTGTCTTTCTGTGCATCTGTATGTCTGTGCATACTTTCCTTGTTTTGAAAAAATAAAAGGAGGCTTATGAGATCACCTGCTGTCTGTGTCTTTCTGTGCATCTGTATGTCTGTGCATATCTTCCTTATTTTGAAAAAATAAAAGGAGGCTTATGAGATCACCTGCTGTCTGTGTCTTTCTGTGCATCTGTATGTCTGTTCATACTTTCCTTATTTTGAAAAAATAAAAGGAGGCTCATGAGATCACCTGCTGTCTGTGTCTTTCTGTGCATCTGTATGTCTGTGCATACTTTCCTTATTTTGAAAAAATAAAAGGAGGCTCATGAGATCACCTGCTGTCTGTACATCTGTGTATCCGCCTCTTTTGTCATTTTCTGTGCGGTCCGTGTCTTATCAAAGGAAAGCGGACGATTATTTCGTCTCAGAACTTCCTGTTGTACTTGGTCTCTGGGTTGGGCGTGAGGAGTGGACCGGTGGTTGCAGATGCATTATGAGAGAGATGAAGGGTGACGCACTGTAACTAAGGCCCTGATATACACCACCTACAATCCTTTCTCAGTTAGTGGGCTCCACCAAATCACTGAGAACTGTGCTTAGAGCTGCAAAGACTAAAAACGTTGACAGTAGGTTGTTATTATTTTTATTATTATTATTAGAGGGGGTTTCCCCATGCACCGCGACTAAGAGTCTATTGTACGTCCCCCTTTAATATTCTACCAGTCGCCATACCCTACCGGTACTGGTTCGTGCTATCAGCCCCGTTTTGCCAACGAGGTCGGTCCTCGGTACCTGATATTTCCCCCATCTATCAGAGGCATTGGAAACTACTTGGGCGGGAAACTTGTTGCCTAATTTTGCTCAGAGGTCTCCTAGAGACATGAGGATCTTTCACGTGCCGTAAATTTACGACACGGGACCCACGGCTTACAGTCCCTCCCGGAGGACATGACAGTACGTTGTTACACCGGCTTCTCGTTTTCGATACCGACTGAGCTATCGCGGGTTCTGGAGTACAAGACGATTGTGACTCATGATTACGGAAAGTGTCACGTCGGTTGTTGCATTTCACTTTGTCTACTTCCTGTTATATCAGAATTATTGTAAACGTTTGTTATTCTACGTAGTAGATACTGTGTGTACTATCTCGCGACACGATTCAATTGTAATGCATCCTGTGTGTGTATGGCAGTTATGCACCTGCGTGAACACGTAAGCAGGACGTGCTTGGGGCCACAGTTTATATGAATATGACTCTAGTTATGAGCAGTAAAATGGTAGGAGAAAGTTAACGGATAGCGAACCGAACAATGCTTCTATACAAGAGAAAGAGAAGAGATGTTTAGTAGGAAGTGTTTAGCGCCAAGATTGTTGTATTTTACTGTTAGCTTGTGTATATTTGTAGTTCATTAGTTTCAATCTGTCCAGCGTTGACGTTTTCCGTGTTAGAAATCTGGGTTAATTTCCTTTCGCATATCCTCCGCGCTTCTCCCAAAAGATTGCAAGTTCATTACTCCTATAAGCAAAGTAACATCACCCAGACGATAATCGATAACTATCGAAGAATGACGTACATATGCATATAACGAGAACCAGACAATTGAGCCTTGTCCATGGTGCAGACTGTAGTCGCCGCGCGGACTAAGGGCGAGGACACATCAAGGAAACTGGCAACTGCAACGCAACCGCAATTTCCGAGAATTATCAGCCTGAGTTGAACACTGCACGCTTAGAGCGGCAACCTTGTGCAGTGACCATGCTAAATTTTTCTGGTTCGGTCCGATTGCAGTATATGCACCATCACCGAAGCATCGACTCCTCACTCGTCTTCACGGCGTGGTGCTTAATTAGTTAAGCATAGGGACAAGTTTTTTTTTCCTTGGCACTACAGCCCCAGTAGGCCTAGGCCTACCTCCATGAACTCCGTTCACTTTCGGTTTTTCTAGATCTTACACATTCGGTAGGACCCCTTGGGCGGGTGATTAGATCGTCGCAAAGCCTCTACCTGTACACAAACACAAAACATCCATGCCCTGAGTGGGATTCGTACCCACGATCCCTGGTTTCCAAGAGAGCGAAGACAGTACATGCCTTAGACCGCTCGGCTACCGTGACCGGCAGGGACAACTTTACCCCCTTTTTTTACCTTACCTGAGTTGAACACGTGTCACTGAATGGGCCGGCGCTAAGTGAGGAAACTGCGTTGCCGTATCTTCAATTTGCGCTGTTCCATTCAGTGGCACGTGTTCAACTCAGGCTGAGCCTCCTTTGTGTGCCCCGCCCTAAGGCATGAAATGTCTTCGCCTGCTCGAACACTGGGATCGTGTGCTCGAATCCCACTCAAGGCATGGATGTTTGCGTTTATTCTGTGTTTGTGTCCTCCTGTGTAGGTAGCGGCCTTGCGGCAGGCTGATCCCCCGTCCAAGGAGTCCTACCGACTGTTTCAGATAAGAAACTGAAGTGAAACGAAGCGTTTCATGGATGCCCTATGCTCCAAGTGGGAACACCTGGGAACAACTGGAATAGAAGAGACGACACAGCGAGTAATAGTAGGATAATTAGTGAATAATTAATTAAGAGGACGTGAAAGGACTCATTCATGGCCTAATTTGGGGTTCCTTCCGAATTTGCTCTGAGAGATTGAGGAAAACCACGAATGTCCTCAGTCAGGATAGCCGTTCTCCGGCCGACATTCGACGCTGGTTGTTCCCAAATACAAGTCACATGGGATTCCTCTCTTATTATTATTATTATTATTTCAATTGATCTAATCCTTCCAGTCGCACTATGGCCCTGGGGTCGACTCAGTCTCTAACAGAAATCAGTACCAGGAATCTTCCTGTGAGTAAAGGGCGGTCAACGCTTAAGGCTAATCTCACCGCCATCTATGAGCCGATTGTCTACAAACTATGAAAGCCTCGACCTCTCACAACCCTAAGGGCCTCCACGTTGTGTTACAGAGATAGCTTTGCCTTTTTACATTTATTGCCGTTCGTTTTTAGAAAATTAAACCTGAAAAATGAACGCCAAAACCCTTCCTTCTGTCCCGTAGTCCGTCGCTGTATCGACTGAGCTATCAGAGACAAAGAGCTGTTTAGTTTGTGTCCATCTCCAGTACCGTACAGCTTGCGTCCTCTTTTACGCAAAGTCTTTTTATTGTTATTTTAGGTTTGAATTGATTCTGCTTCTATGTCCTCCTGCACTTAAGCTCCACTTGGCTTTTGGCAAGCGCTGATGATAGAGTAAAAGTAGGCGTACATCCGATATGTGTGTGTGTCGCCATGTGAAATCCGAGCGTATCCACTAGCGGTGAACGACTTTCTTTGCGCATGTCCGTTTGAACATTGAGGTTATTAACTTTCTCCGTCAGTCAGACATGTGAAGACGTGAACCACGTGACACTGCCCTCGCGAGTCCTTCCATCTCCGGGTATGTCTCGATGCATTTTTAGGGCAGTAAAGAAACCTAAAGAAAGTTTTCTTTCAACGAAGTAACCTGATCCATAAAGGAACGTTACAGAGATCCACAGAAATATTAACCCAAGTGGGTCACTATCCATTTTACTTAGTATCGATAACTTATTGTTAGCCTACTTTCCTTGTTATGAAAGAAATAAAAGTAAGCTTATGATATCCCCATGCTGTCTGTGTCACTGTATCCCACCTCCATCAACTTGCTGAGATATGGCACTACCTACAGATAACCTGCTGAAAGAATATGTAGATTGAAGCCAAATTTCTAGCTTTGTTACTCTGTTGATGCTTTTATAAACAGTAATAGTGGTGGTGATGGTGGGTGTGGTGGTGTTAGTGGTAGTAGTAGTAGTACTATAAAAAGGTAAAACTACCTCAGTAACAGGCCTTGGAGGCCGATACGATTGTGAGACGTCGAGATTCCCACATTTGATAGACAGTCGGCTCACAGATGGCGGTGAGATTGTTAGCCGGCCGTCCTAACTCCAGAAATATTCCTGGTACTCATTTCTGTTAGAGGCTGAGTCGACCCCAGGGCCATAGTGCGGCTGGAAGGATTAGGTAAACTGAAAAGTCCAATGAGCCGGTCACGGTAGCCGAGCGGTCTAAGGCGTGCAGTCTTCACTCGCTCGGAAGACAGGATCGTGGGTTCGAATCCCACTCAGGGCATGGATGTTTAGTTTGTGTGTGTGTGTGTGTGTATGCGTTTTTCTGTGTTTGTGTACAGGTAGAGGCCTTGCGACGAGCTGATCACCCGCCCAAGAAGTCCTACTGAACGTGTAAGATCTAGAAAAACCGAAGTGAACGGAGAAGTTCATGGAGGTAGACCTAGGCCCACTGGGGCTGTAGTGCCAAGAAAAAAAAAAGAAAGTCCAGTGACGAAATAATCGGAAATCGAACCCACGACCATCCGACTTGTAGCATATTGCCTCAATTACGCTACCGCGTGTCCCAGTAGTAGTAGTGGTAGTAGTATATTAGTAGTAAAGGTAAAATGGTGAAGTTATCCCAGTCTTTAATTAATCATCACGCCATGAAGACGTATGGGGGGAGCAGCCTTCGACGCTGCGTAGTTTACGTAGATACTGTGAGCTCTTTAAAAGAGACAACAAAGAGCAAGTTAGATGCCGCAAAATTAATTCTCCTACATTAGTCACACAGAAGCTTTCGCTTAAGCCTTCGTCCATTTTGTTTAGGGGCAATCCTGGCAATATGAGATTCATATTAACCTTTTACAGTGCAATTGCTATGTAGGTTACCATCTGCTTCAAGCTCTGCATTTTCTCCACACATTGCATTTATGGATTACGTGTTCTTTTGAGAAGGAACAGCGATTATTTCCCTAAAGGACATCAACGACCTGATCTTTCGGTACCCAGCGTGTTTCCTGTGAGGTACGAAATGAGATTTTAAATATTATTCACGTGAAGTTTATTCTGCAGAGGAGTAACTTCAGTCCCCGAACTCACCCAGTTATAGCAGCTACACATTTTTCTCTGGAGCCGCGATAGACTAGTTAGGACTCACTATGCTACGGGCTGTACGATCTGGTGAGCAGGGTTTTGATTCTTCGTAGAGGCAAAAAGTAAAAAGACATCGCGATGTCAGCCTTAAGTGCCGGCCGCCCTTTACCCCCAGGAAGATTCCTGGTACTCATTTCTGTTAGAGGCTGAGTTGACCCCAGGGCCATTGTGCGGCTGGAAGGATTAGGTCAATTGAAAAATCCAGTGACCTCATCGGGAATTGAACTCGCCATCTCGTGGCTTGTAGCATAGTGCCAGAACTACGCTACCTCGTTCCCCTTATAGGTACAGGAGACTTTTTGTCTTCTCCACAACGTCCAGATCGCTACTGCGACCGACCCAGCTTCCTGGTCAGTGGTTACTGCGGTTCTTTACTCTGTGGTTAAGTGGCCGGCACATGAAATTGACCAAGTGCAGAGGTTGTGAATGAGTGGAACCATACCTCCAATCCTATATGCCTCTTGGTGGCGTGACTGTTCCATTAAGCACAGATTTCTTTAACTTCATAGGCCTATAATTGTCTCTGAAGTATTTTAGTACTTTTCAATGCACAACGAAAATTGCCGAGATAAATACATAATATTCATCTGTTCACTTAAATCGCGTTATCATCTAACGATTGTGCCAATCATTGCTTTATAAGCGTCACTAAATGACTTGATAGCTATGTCGTTAGCCACTGAAATAAGCGGACGTCATCAAGTCGTGAAACACTTTATCTGCCTTTCCTCACATGACGTCGTCCATTGAAATGTCTGTTCACTGTTTTTTGTCTCATTATTTTGAAAGAACAACTTTTCAGCCCATGACCGCTAATGAGGTATGAAATCACTATCGTATAAAACCATCCATATTTAACATCTGTATTAATGTAATGCTTGGTGAAATTTATGACTGCCTCTGTGGTCTAATGGTCAGAGTTCCTGGCTACAGATCCAGAGGTTCCAGGTTCGATTCCCGGAGCTACCAGATTTTCTGAGAAGTAGTGGGTCTGGAACAGGGTCCACTCAGCCTAGTGATGATAATTGGGGAGCCGTCTAGAAAATCGACATTAACGGCCGTGGGGATCCGTTGCGCTGATCACGCGACACACTCTATCCGCTAAAGTTGGCACTAACTTCGCCGACAAGCGGCGGTCACTCAGTCGGTATAGTTCGCTTGCGGACTACAGGCCACGAAGTTTTATATTTTTTGGTGAAATTTATAGGAGCCGGGATAGTTCATTCGGTATAGCGACTGCCTGGGTTCGATTCTCAGTAGAAACAAGAGGGGTTTCTTTACTACCTGCTCTGTGGGCATACTCAGTCTCCTGTTCAATGTTTTCTTCTACCCTGAAAATGGAGGTTCCTCCATACCTCGACATTTTGGCAAATGTCTACCAAGTCACACGGTGTAATAATCCGAAAGACAGCAGTGCTTATGATTTGAGGTTTAATTAGTGTAATTCTGGATCTTCTGACTTTTGGTTCCGTGTAATCTGGTAGGTGGTTACCAACATTTCGAAAGAGACCTGCTCCTTCTGCCTTCATTATAGACGGTGTTTGTAATAACCGGACTACACGGTGTCACAACCCACAAGACAACAGTCTCCATGGTATTAATTTTCATGGATTCCGTTTGTGTTTAACTTAAAATTATTTGTAAACTTCTAATCTAATTAAAAGTATGTCTGCATGATTGGCTCTACGGATCTAGAGCCTCCTTTGGCCCTGGCCTCTGATTTCTCAGTTTCATGATCATTTTACAGACGGTAGGACTCCTTGGAAAGTGTGATCAACCCGTCCTAAACACAGGACAACACTAACAGAATAAATGCATACAAACACTAAACATCCATCCCCTGAGCGGGATTCAAACCCATGATCCCTGCTTCCGAGCGAACGAAGACAGTACATGCCTCAGACCGCTGGACTACCGTGATCGGTAGTGGTTTCAGTTCAGCTAAGACTGTTCCTTACCCAATACTAACATTTCATAAGAAATGTGAGTGTGACACCACTCTCTGTCCCCACGGTTCGCGACACATACAATTTAGGACCGGAGTAACAATTTCTGTCAGTAGCACTGTTGTTAAACCCACACAACACGTAAGAAACATTTTGAAAGAACCGTTAACATTCTTTAACAATACGAACTTAGACTCATTATCAGCCCACACTAATCAAGGTTTGTAGTTATGTAAGACTTGCTGGAGAAACAATAGTCATATTCCTTTGTAATCTGAGCATGTACCAATGACTCGACTTGTCGCCTTTGCAGAAGTACCTCGTAACGCGCACCTTGTTCAAGAGAATATAGCTCTTTGTATTATTTTAAATACTTGTCTCTCTGTTCTGTGTACGCAAGAGTTTTCAGCCTGGTAAAAAGTTAAGGTGTCCCTGTAACAGGTCGTCGAGGCCCGTAGGGTTGTGAGACGACGAGGCTCCAAAATTTTCTAGACAATCGGTTCACAGATGGCGGTGAGTTTGTCAGCCCTACGCGCCGCCCGCCCTTTACCCCCAGGAAGATTCCTGGTACTAATTTCTGCTAGAGGGTAAGTCGACCCCAGGGCCATAGTGCGGCTGGAAGGATAAGGTCAATTGAAAAAGATCTAATGACCTCATCGGGAATCAAACCCGCAACCTTCCGGCTTGTAGAATAGTGTCTCAACCAACTGCTGACTGAAAGACATTTGGGCGGTTTGTGCTATAAAATGTTTTGAAGTATGTGACATTTGAAGTTCTTACCCCGCTTGTTCTGTTAGAAGTTTATCAACGATTCGGAGAAATTATCTGCATCAATCTTCATGGTGGAAGAGTGAGGAGAGCAAGTAGCAAGCCGTGTAAGTACACGCTTCAACATTAATGAAGAGAATGCGTTTCTCCGAAGCACCATTAAACTTACACCAGACTACCACACTGCCCGGCATTGTGTCCCAGAGGGTGAAGTTAAGTTCTGAATTTCCCGTTCCGTTCTAACCGACTGGGCTTTGTAATGTAGACGCAGTGTGTTTTCTGTGCGTGAGGAACGGAATTATTACGTAAGCGCTAGGAATTCCTCTTCGCTAACGTGCAGCATTGAAAAAATAAAATGTAAGATACAGATGTCAAAAGAACTTTCCCCAGATATACATTTTCCGTGGAAGTGGAGACAAGTGACGACAGAGAGACTCCTCTTGGCATAACCAACTATTGCTGTCAGTGCACTGTTAATCATAATCTCACGCAGCACCATAACGATTTTATTGTATTAATTTAAGTGAACTTACAGTCTTCAATCGGCTCAGGCGGTTTTTTTATTCGTATTGTCGGAGGGGGGGGGGGGGGGGCGGGTGGGTCACTCCGGCCCG
>NW_019730110.1:1414773-1443530 GCF_002891405.2 Cryptotermes secundus
GGCCGCCGCGGCGGGAAGCCAGCGACTAACCGCTTGAGCTATGGAAGCTCAGGCGGTTAGTAGCCGGCGGCCTGGGTTCGATCCCAGCTCTGAACATATGGGATTTATGGTGGACAGAGTGAAACTTGGGTGAGTTTTACCCAAAGTTCCGTTTCTCCTGCCAGTTCTCACTTAATTGTCCTATCATGGACTCCATATTTTCCCTAAGTAACAAACGTAAATAAATCAATCTTCAAAATGATTAATATTTGTTTATTTTGTAAATAATTAGAAGTCAGAGAGAGAAACTGAACAAATTTTGAACTCGTAACTTTTTTGAACCTAATCCTTGATCGACGTTGATGGTGATGATGATGAGCATTTGTTTGTTATGAAACTTTTTTTTTTGTCAAGTGCAGAAGTATATATAATTGAAACAGCGGTGCTAATTCACCACAATGAGCATCCGAACTTTTATTTAATAACAACTGACTGTTGTAGCAGATCTCCGCTTCCTGTTACCGAGCATCGTTCAATGGAAACACATCCCATGCAAAGGCCGTCTGTAATGACGCAACGTTACGCTTCGTGGACTCCGTACTTATGGAATTTTTGTACGCCTTTTCCATCCTGACTTCCGCTGTTTATGGGAGCTGAACCCTGGTTTATAATTTTCCATTCCTGTGACTTCACTCAGGGTTACCCAGAACATTCTATTCAGTGAAAAAATTCGTTTTCATATTTTATAACTAGAAGTAAGATTTTCTAAGCGTAGGCAGTTAAAACAGATTTTAATCTATCTGCGACCGCCTCTGTGGTCTAGTGGTCAAAGTTCCCCGCTACAGATCCAGAGGTCCGGATTCGATTCCCGGCGCTGCCAGATTTTTTCTGAGAAGTAGTGGGTCCGGAACGGAGTCCACCCAGCCTTGTGAGGATAATTGAGGAGCTATTTCAAAGAAATAGCGGCTCCGGTCTAGAAAACCGAGATTAACGGCCGTGGGGATCCGTTGTGCTGACCACGCGACACCCTCTATCCGCTAGTGGCACTGACTTCGCCGACAAGCGGCGGTCGCTCGGTCGGTATAGTTCACTTGCGGACTACAGGCCATGGAGTTTTTTTTTCTGTAATGCTTTAGGTTTCGTGTCTGATGGTTGTCACGACTCTGTAAAATTAGATCTGCACACGACGTTTCCAGCCGCGTGAGACAGCCCGTGTGAACATATACGTACATCGACGTTGCTGCTTGGAGTGCTTCGTAACAATCCCGAAACTACTCGCTTCGATACTAATTGAGTGTTCTGTGTCTCATTTTCAGGTGAAACGCCGAGGATTTCGACGCTTCTACGTGGATCAACTCGATATACTGATTCATTCGGAACGCAAAGAGACTCGACAGATTTACTAAAGAAACCAAAGATTACAAAACGATTCGCCAGAGAAGATGGGGGAGCTCAGGGCGATGAGGAAAACAACTTGACGCGACTGCATAGCAGACGCCGCTCGCTTCTGCGCGATGAAGTGCGAAGGACTGAGTCCCAGAAATCAATTGCGGGTGTCAGACGGCGGTATCAGCGCTTGAAGTCCGCTGATAAGGGTAAAGAGAGCCTTGAAGCTGAGGAATCAGCACATAGAGTGCCAGATAGAACACAGGCCACTGTATCTGTAGCAGGTTTGACTACATCCTCGGACAACGAGGACTTCAATCATGAAAATAGAACTGTTAATGAGAACAATAACATCTTTGAGAGACGAGAGATACGAGAAAACGAGACAGACGTAAAGAAGGAGACGATTGCAGATAAAGTTGTCAGTACTGTGACGACTAGAGTTGAACACAAGGAGCCATCAGCACAGCCACTGAAGACAAATGTAACATCAGCAGTTTCTGAGTCTCAGAATGATTCGTCATCTCTCAGGAAGCGACGACCACCAACTGTGATCCGCCATGAGACACAGGCGTCTCCGTTACCCGTCGCGTCGGCTCTCACAATGTCTGAGTCACTGTACAACCATTTCCACCCTCTGGATGAAGATGTGCCTGAAGATCACCGTTTGCCATTTTTAAACTTCGGTAAGAAATTAGTTCCTGTGAGTGTAAAAACTACATCACCAGTCTCTAGTTCATCTTCCACACGCAGCACGAACTCTATCGAGGCTGTGAGTACGTCTCCACGGACACCACCAGTTGGACACTACAATCAGTTAAGCACTACACCACAGAAAGTCTTGTCGGCGAACACACCTGCAGTACACATTGCAAGGGAAGAAGAAATCCATGAGGATATGGATGTTTCCGTAATGAAGTCTGTAGTCGAGAAGAATAAGGTATCAAGAAATAGGGGAAATTCACCGCAATCTCTCAGAAATTTGGGTGGACTTTATCGGAAACAAGAAACCTCGACTCAAAATATCGCAGCTAATCCAGCGACTGTTTTCATCGCTTCTCCATCGTCAACAGAGAACAGCGCATTCATAGCCGAGCAAGTCACACGGAATAATTCCGAATCTGATAAAAACATTAGAAAGAAAATGGAATCCCTTCATCATCCTTCAACGGTCAGTTCTACTGAAGCTCTGCCTATTCCAAAGGGAACTCAGAGGATGTCAGATTCGGGCATTCATTCTACAACAAATCGGCCTGACGCTTCCGTAAATGATGAGTCTAAGGTTACAACTTATTTATCATCACATCATAAATATTATAATGTAACGACACAAATTTCTGAGATTTCCAATCCTGCTTCCCCTACGAGCCAATCTGCCATACCGACACAGCTCTCGGCATCGAGTTCACGTATTGAAGCTACTGTATCGACTCCGTTTGCGAGAGGACGGCCGTTCCCAGCTACAAGGAATATCACATCGTTAATTCTTCCCAACAGGAGACCACTTCACAGTTACCAACATCTTTACAGACACACAAGTGCCGTATCAAAATCATCAAAACCTCCAGAAAGCACATCAAAATCAAACAACATTTCCGTTTACAGTGAGAATAAAACTTCTTCTGAGAAAGAAGTAAATTTAACAAATACTTCTCTTACAAATAATTCAAACGAAAAGTCTCCCGCATTAACATCGTCGATTCCTTTACAAATAAAATGGGCTTCACCTAACAGCCACACTGAAAGGAAGGAGTTTGTACATGGTAACACTTCAGGCGTTGAAAGCAAATTTAACATTTCTGAAGTAATCAGTGATGAAGAGAAGTTAATTGCAAATCCAAAGGAACGGTATACTGAGAGAAAGCCACTAACCAAATCGAATGCAAGTTTATTTGAAGACACGGTGAATAAACCTGGTAGGAATATTACGTCAGAATTATCGATAGAAAGTGTAACTACTAAATTAATTACAAGCACATCCCCACAATCTAGTCAGACAAATATAACTGTCCCAACAGAATTACCATCCGTCACAACATCCGTGCAATCACCAACAACAAAAATATTATCTACTGCCGTTGTCACTTCTGTATCAATTAAGGGAGCCTGGCCAATAATGGTTACTGAAACTCCTCCTTTAGAACAGACCCTGAGTCCACCACAAACTTATACGTCACGGGATACGAAGAACGAACGTCAGGAACATGTATTAGAACCGCCTGGACGGTACGACACAAACGGAACCCAGTTACATGTTAACGGATCTGCCACACCTAAAATACGTCACATAAATGGATCTGCCGATGGGTCACTTTCACGCGAGTTTCCGAGAAATATTGCGACAACAGACACATCTTCTGGTGGTAACTCCACCCCTACCGATATACACAAAGAGGGGGATGTTTTCTCAAATAAGTCATCCGATGGTAACTCTACTCCCACCAGTATTCACAAAGAAGGGGATGATATCTCAAAAAACCATAAGTTTACAGCTGCTATGAAAGACATAACCTCAAATATCACAGAGACCTCACATATTGTAACTGAAAATGGACAAAGTGACAACAGTACGACAATTTCGGGCAACAAAATCGATATTGATCAATCCAGTGAACCTACAATATTTGCAGGAAGAGGCACTGTAAAAATTATGAAAAAAACAAACGGATCGGCAACGGAGACAGCAGGAAGCCCAGATGAGACTCTTAAGGGAAATAGTAGTAACCCTGCACGGTCACCTACCCGTACGTCCAAACCTGTAGGACGTAATTATAGGAACCGTACTGATACGCCCACGACGCATACTTCGCCAGAAAACCAAACGAAAACTGTAGACGTGGCCCCACGGCCTACCCTTTCTGCACCAAGCACAGTTACAACAAATTCCCCAGCACCGGATTCAGAATTTGATTTCCCGTTATTAAAACTGTACAATGCATCAACTGTGTGGTCTGCTCCCCCGAGAGGAGTTACGAAATCTCCAGGCGAGTCAAGTAAATCCGCCACTGAGTATCCACCAACAGGAAACGGAAGTGTAACACACAGAGCAGAGCCAGAGGTTAACATTACGGAGGCCACTACTCGAGAAATCGGTGTGGTTGACGAGGTAACAAAAGCGACAGAAAGTGTTAATGCTACCGGCGACATTTCTGAAGATGAAAGTAGAAAAGACGCCGCGGGTAAAGACGGAGAGGAAGGAACGTGGGCCGATACAGAAGCAAATGTTACGGAGAGCTCTGCTTCTGTGCCAAGTGGTGGGGTGAACCTGTCCTTGGGTGTAGGGAAAGTCTTGTCCGGGAACAATACGACAACGGGAAGTCCGCGCCCTGGGGAGAGTGTGGCGACGACGCAGGGCGTCAGCGTCGCTGTCTACGTCATCTCGGCGTTAGGCGTCGTGCCCTTAACCATTGGAATCGCCTTTGCGGCAAGATACTGCCTTCGGAGGAGGAGAAAAGTAAGTGCCACTAAATTTATATAGAGCAGGATATGCCCATCTCCTCTCAATTATCTTCCTTTCCCTATTTTGAAAAAATAAAATAGGCTTATGCGATCACCATGCTGTCTGTCTCTCAATTCATCCCCCTCCCCTATTAACTTTTGAATGGCTCAACCAATCTTTATGAAACTTGGTATGTATATCATGCCACCTGAGTCCATCTCAACGGCGTGCTTCATAAATCCCTCTCATCAGTCTGTGCAACTCGTGTGAGGACATGGCGTGTTGCTCGTCTGTACAGTGTACTGTGTACTGTACAGTGAAATAGCTCTATCTCGGTGCAACTTGTGTGAGAACATGGCGTGTTGTTCGTCTGTACAGTGTACTGTGTACTGTACAGTGAAATGGCTCTATCTCGGAAACCATTCGGAATAGGACACATGGACACATATAACCTTTTGCTTAGAATGACCGATAATGTGACCTCCCAGAATATTGACCTCTCCTCATGGGACATTCTGTACACAAGGTCGTCGCCTTTCTTTCTAAAAGTATGTTTACCGGTTCTGTTGCGCTTTATTTTAACCTCATGGCTGAAAGAAACTCTCTACTGACAGATGACAAGTTTGGCGGTACGAATCAATTCTTTGCCCAGAATACCTACCGGCTCTGACGGCCGAAAAAGGAAGAAACTTAAAAGGCTAACGCTTGCTGCCTGAGTTCGTGTCATACCTCTAGATAGGATCACCGCTTAATGCATATTGCTATGCTATCAGTTCGGTAGTATGTTTGTAAGAATGTATGTAGGGCCTTTCAAGTTATTTAGCTCATGGATTTTTACGAGGTTGGTTTTTACACGCAAGAAAGTTTGTTGCATGTGCCCAGAAATTATTTTATCGGTATATTTTATGTCGCTTCATAACTTTTATTCTTCTCCAAGTATAATTAGAATGATCAAGACAAGGAGGATGATGTGGGCAGTGCATGTAGCACGAATGGGGGAGAAGAGGAATTCATATAGAATATTTGTGGGAAAAGCTAGAAGGAAGGCGTAGGTGGGTGGACAATATGAAAATGGATCTTAGAGAGATGGGATGAGATGGTATGGATTTGATTGATCTGGCTCAGGATAGGGACCAGTGGAAGGCTCTTGTGAACACGGTAATGAACCTTCGGGTTCCATAAAATGTTGGGAAGTTCTTGAGTAGCTGCACAACTGGAGGTTTCTCAAGAAGGGCTCAGCTCCATGAGTGAGTGAGTGAGCATATTTTATATTCCAGATTTAACAGTGATGTTGAAAACTCTTTTAGGATTTTCACGTTGAAATTTCAACAGAATTTATGTTAGTGTCTCGTAATGAGGACAAGTTACTATGCTGTCACATTAATCGTTATAGTTGTTGGATGACACGGACGCCTATTCCGACGTCAGTAGTCGCAGAGGTGCCCGAAATGGAGGAGGACAAACCGGAAGTGATGTAGGCTCTCCTGTTTCCGGTACTAAACTACCCAGAGTTCACACTCATCTGGTAAGTTGAAGAGAAAATTCTGTATATATTGCAGGAATTTAGGACCTCACTATGAAGTATACTAAACCCCGGCATGTAACACCGTGTAATCAGATGTCAACCGACGTTTCTTTCCTCCGGAAACGTCAGTGTACTTCATTTGGACTACACGGTCATATATCCCTTAAGATAGCATACATTCATTTAGGAATTGTATTATATGTTCTAGAAGAGGTGAAAGATAGAACAGTGTGTTACGTAGTAATAACATTAATTTCTAAATGCTGAAATTTACATATACAAGTATAGAAGCTCGGGGGCACTGCCAACATTATTTTATTTCGAAAATTCCCCGAAGCATCATCGCCTTAAGACTTAAGTACGAGCGCATTTAATTCATTTGATTAGAATGCCTTGACTTTTCTCTTTTAATACGTAACTGGTACTTAACTTGTAAGTTGTACGTGATTAATGAATTTCTAATTATGGCTATGTACTCTGAGCAACACGAATTAAAAAATTGTAATTAGTACGTAGTGCGGTCCAAGTAAGGCTGACGTCAAGAATACATGGACCTAATCATCCACTCCCCATACGTCTTCATGGCGTAGTGCTTAGTTAATTAATCACAGAGACAACGTTACACTATATATTACCTAGTGAGAGTCTGCATGAATTCTATTTTTCACCAAAATTGTTGGGGTGAACAAATCCGAGGATAAAATTGGCTGGACATGTAACATGCATGTAGATTAGAAATGCGTAAGGAATTTTCGTGGGGAAATCGAAAGGGAATATATCACTTGGAAAACTCGGGCGCAGATGGAAAGATGTATTTAAATGATCTTTTTTTTTATTGCTAGTGGAGTGAGACTAAGTCCCTTGTACTGCGGCCACTTCAGGCCTATTGTACCAGCCCCAGATGATAGGTGAGGGTGATTGTGGAGCAATTGGTAGAATGAAAATTGGCAGGGGAAACCGAAGTACTCGGAGAAAACCTGCCCCAGCGCCACTTTGTCCACCACAAATCCCACTTGACCAGACCCAGGAAGCCAGCGACTGACCGCTTGAGCTATGGCGCGGCCCATTTAAATGATCTTAATGAAATAACGTTTGTGTCGACTGGATTCATCTGGCCCATGCTGTGGACTAGTGGCTGATTCGTGTGAACATGGTAATGAACCTTCAGATTCCATAAAAGTAGAGGAATTATGTGACCAGCTGAACGACAGTCATCGTCTCAAGAAGGACTCTGCTGTGTGGGATTGAGCCTTTCGCAGTTTTGGAATAAAGGCGCGGAATTTCACGCCTCCTTCATCACGATTGTGGTGGTTATTTCGATCATGTTTACAACCAGAAGTCAGCAGTTTTCTTTTTTCTTTTCACGGCCAGAGTTGGGATCAGGAGAAGTCGACTTCGACTCTTATTCCTGTATCGACTACTAGATGGGAGTTTCCTCGCTCGAAACTCCGATTGCAGACCGTTTTGGGTCAAGGGAACTTTGGACAGGTGAGTGAATAAATAGTTTACCAGTGTTTAACTGAGTCATGTCTCGTATTGTAATACAGGAGCCAAAAAAATGCGATTACCTGGCCGATCGAAAATTTTTGACGCCGACAAATTCCCCTCTCGATATCCGGAATTTATCTTCTCGAGTTGTGACAATTTCCTTATTTTATGCTACGCACTCGAAATTTCTTCAATAAGTGAATAGTGGAAACATCTGCAAGAAGTGAATAGTGGAAACATCTGCACAGAATTATTAAACATTGTGTACCATATAACTAATTTCGTTGCGAATTTGAAGTGTGACAGCACGAAACAAGATACGCCACAGAATTTTTTAGGTATGTGATACTAGTTACAACAGGAGGGATTCAGGTTTCTTGAGTTTTTAATCATTGCCGTCCTCTTGTCACAACAGGAGAATTCCGCGATAACATGTCAGAACAATCCACTTCGCTTCATCCGATATCCCCTTTGAATCAAGTTTCAGTTCCCCATGTTGAATACATAAACTTCTGCAACAGTGCAGCTTCATGTGATGACAAAAGGAAACAAAGCTAGTAACAGTAGCATATGGTCTGTAAGATGGTTATTTGACCGCAAAAGAAAAGCAGATTCTTTATGTTGAATCACTTTCAGCCTCAAGGATTACTTGAAGTTATTAGTTTCACGCTTTTCATTTTCCACTCAGCATGATACGGTCTAAACGATGTCATATTTCGTCATATATCAAAGAGAATATTTATTAGTTTACAAATTAGAGAAGACATTTTTTAAAACGAAGGAATTCTTTATTTACTTCAATTTAAAAACAATTAAGAGTTGACCGGGTTGACTCAAAAGAACTGTGACAATTTAACCTTCAACACATAATTCATCATTTCGCCGACAGAGGGTATCACTGTTTCGTTTAATTTTCGGTGGAAACAGGCAGAGTTTCCATATTCATCCTTAACCGCATGATTATTGACCGAGAAGTGTCACGTGTTTCCGTGGAAATGTTAGGCGAGTGTCTGTGTAACACTGAACTTTATGTTGCCGATCACAGTGGCCGTGCTGTCTAAGGCATGAACCCTCTTCGCCCGCTCGAACCCTGGAGTCGTGGGTTCAATCCCACTCGAAGTATGGATGTCTGTGTGCGTTTATTCTGTGTTTGTGTTGCTCTGCGTGCAGGTAGCGGCCTTGCGACGGACTGATCCCCCGTCCAAGGGATCCTACCGACTGTGTATAGATTAAGAAACTGAAAAAGCGGCCAAGGTCCACAAGGGATGTAGAGCCATAGATAAATAGAACTTCATGCTATTCTTTCTAGAAGGAAGACCGGGATTTGCCTCCATACCTCTTCCTTCCTCCTGCCTCTTCTCCAAGCCGTCAAGTTAATTAAATGCACCCCCTCCGTCGAACCCAGTACTTTTCTCTGTATTATTTTCCTCTCTCGTGTTACCTTCTGTCTCTTTCTTTTCTGTTAGTAAAACCGATAGACCACAGAACGAGGGGATGTAGAACGTTTGATTCATAGGTCAGTTACAGGGTTACTATCTGAAGTTGAGAATGATTTCGTTCGAAAGGACGCAGTTGTGACCTACTTGAAATTGTCTCGGAATTCTTCTGAAGAGAATGAGGAAAACCACGAAAAGAAGCTGAGTAGCGACCAGTCCCTATCCGAGAACAATCCTGACGGTTAGTCGGTGAATTAAACAGCTGGGAAACTTATTCACTTTATTTTTTCTTGGGTCTTGTAGGATGCTTTCAGGAGATCCGTTTGCAGAGCGTCGAATAACGGGATGATTAATTAACATTCGACACACGGTAGCGTAGTTGGTTGAGGCACTACGCTATAAGCCGGAAGGTCGCGGGTTCGAGTGCCGATAGGTCAATTTTTTTTCAGTATACCTAATCCTTCCAGTCTCAATATGGCCCTGGTGTCGACTCAGCCTCTAGCAGAAATGAGTACCAGGAATCTTCTTGGGGTGTAAAGTGCTGCCGGCTCGTAAGGCTGACAACCTCACCGCCATCTGTGAGCCGATTATCTAGAAAATATGGGAGCCTCGATGTCTCACAACCCTAGGGGCCTTCACGGCCCGTTGCAAGGAAAGCTTTACATTTTTTTTTTTTAATTTTGAGATACTTTGCAAGGCTCTATGTGTGGTGTAACACCATTATGATCCCTCCACCTGCAGAGGATAGCACAGAAAGTGTGACCCTCCATGAAATTATCACTGTCCTAACCCCCCATGATGTCAGGGTTTGACAGTGTCGTCAGTGCAGTGCTTAGTTCATCACAGGTGCTGAGAACAGATGTTCCAATTTCTCCTCCCACTCCTCCATCTTCTCCTCCTTTTTCCTCCTCTGTGTGTTCCTCCTTTCTGCTTTTCTCTCACTCCTCCTCCTCTCCCTCACTCTTCTTTATTTCCTGGTACAAGAAACCAAACCTTTTGCAAATGTTCATTCCAGCTTTCCCCACGTCTCAGAATCCTTTTTGATTTATGCTGCACAATTCTTTCATCAGTCTCTCTATCCGAATGCTTTATCCAGTCTTGTCCATGTACATCAATTTTATTTCATACTGACTGTATTTTCAGTTCTTTCTTAATAGCTCTATTCTTAATGTGGTCTAGCCTACTGCAATCTTCGTTCTACTGACTGTATTCCATTCATGTCGTTTTGTTATGGCCTAATTCTGATTTTCTGTTCCATACCCCTCTGTAGGTTCTCAAAGCAGAGGCAGATGACATAAGTGGCCATGAGGGAACAACTCGCCTAGTGGCTGTGAAGACCGTAAAGGAGGGGGCATCTTCCCAGGAAAAGGAAGATCTACTTCGTGAGCTGGAGATCATGCAACAGCTAGGCTCCCACACCAATGTTGTAACTCTCCTGGGTTGCTGCACTGAGAAGGGTAAGAATTTTACCCTTCAAACCAGAAATAACTACAACTGCAGTCACGTGACACTGATACCTTTTGAATTCTGAGGTCTCACACTGGAGCTTACATTAAAACTACTGATGTCAGACATATAAATATATCTACTTCATTTCTGACATCTCTAATCTAAACGTCTACCCCATTAAGGATATGTGCATTGTGACCTGTATGTCATTTGGTTCTGGGCTTAAAAGGTGTAAAGTTGTCATTTAGTTACAAGAAGGGCCTCACGTTATGGTTCATGCCAATCAATGAAGTACTACAAGCCAAACCTCCCTGACACTTTTATTTTTAGCCTTACACCCCTCTGATTACCCACACTGTTGGTATTTAATACCTCATCCCTTCCTTCCTGCAGTCTTAAGTATTCATATAATTTTATTAGCTGATTGAAATTTTTTTGTGTACAAGTTAAATTTAATTGATTTCTTGCACAGGAATCCAGTTCATATGGAAGTTCATCTCCTAGGAAAAACAACAAAATTTATTATTAGCAGTGTTGAATTTCAGGCTTTGCTGTAGCGATGTTAGTTCTGTCACCTGCTTAAGTTGTACAGGGTCAAATAGAGTGATGAAATAAGAAGAAAATGGAAAGATTCTGTTAAGGACAAATATTTGCCTAAAGGAACCAAGAGAAACCACAATGCCTTAATCAGCATAGTCTGTCCTTCATGCAATAGTTGAACCTCTCAGACCTCCTGAACAGAAAGCAGAAGAACTAATTACTTAAACAAAATGTAAATTCCTAAGAACCCGTTAATTGTATTGTCCTACAGAACCTTACTTGCTGATCATGGAGTATGTGATGTATGGCAAACTGCTGGCATTTCTTCGTGACCGCCGCACCAGACAACATTACTACAACTTCTCTGAAGACTCTGATGCACTGACCTCACGAGACCTCACAGTATTCGCCTACTGTGTGTCAAGAGGGATGGAATATCTTGCCTCCAAAGGGGTAAGAAAATTTGAAGTCTGAGAAATGGAGGTTACATATAGCTTGTTTGAGGCATCCAGTTTGTTTAGACATGGGGAATGTGATGATGAGTTTCAGTTAAAAATGAGAAATCTGAGCGGAGATTTCATTATTGTCTTCTCTGGATGTGACACAATGTAAGCTGGCAAACATTTACTGTGGCATCCTCAACATGGAAGTTATGTTACACTTTGGGCTATGAACACAAACATTAAGTTTGATTTGTTTCATTCTGGTCCGTCACACTAACAATTACAAATATAAATCACTCCGTCCAATGTGACCTGTAAGTTTATTACTACGTGAAAAACTTAACACCCTTGCATGTTTCAGTCTCTGCAGACCATTTTCAGAGGGCAAACATCACTACAAATAGGAAACCACCTTCACATAAGTTGTTTGGATGTAAAGTATGTACACTTATATGCTACAATGCATAGTACACAAAATAGAATATTTCACAAACACAGCAGTTTCCTGGGAATGTAAAGTTTTTAAAAATTATTTAAAATTTCATGATGCTAATTAAAAAGTTTTGCATTGTCAATAATTGACATTCATAAACCATGCAGGCTCGTGTTTGTCCTCCCATCGTCCCTCTTGTATGAGGCAGATATTGTGCCACCTGTCTATCTTGATGTGGAGGTTCTTTATATCGTCCAGGGTTTGCTCGTGGCTGCTGTGCTGTTTTCCCTGTTCACATATAAGTGTATGTACTTTACGTCTAAACAACTTATGTGAAGGTGGTTTTCTATTTGTAGTGATGTTTGCCCTCTGAAGATGGTCCACAGAGACCGAAACATGTAAGGGTGTTAAGTTTTTTGCGTAGTAATAAACTTACAGGTCACATTGGATGGAGTGATTTATATTTGTACAAATATTAAGGTTTATATACAGGTGTCCCAGTAGGAAAGGTCAGTATTCTGGCAGGTCATAACAGATAAAAGATAAGGATTGACAGCAGAGATTAAATTTGTAAGAAAATACAAAATTAGTCACAAAAAAACCCATCAATATTATGTAGTATATACTTTTATTAACATAGCTCAAGCGGTTAGTCACTGGCTTCCCACCGCGGTGGCCCAGGTTCGATCCCATGTCTGGTCAAGTGGGATTTGTGGTGGACAAAGTGACGCCAGGGCAGGTTTTCTCTGAGTACTTCGGTTTCCCCTGCCAATCTTCATTCCACCAATTGCTCCACAATCACCCTCACCTATCATCTGGGGCTGGTACAATGGGGCAGAAGTGGCCGCAGTACAAGGGACTTAGTCCCACCCCACTAGCAATAAAAAAAAATATACTAACTTTAATGAAACTTATAAATATTATAAGAAATGGAGGTGCAATGTAGAAAGACTTTAATATCACTACTTCTGAAATAACCAGTAATATAGAAGAAAAGCCACTGAAAAGTAATTTGGTTAACTGAGATTAGAATTAGTTATGGTAACTCCACAGTCCCACCCCACTAGCAATAAAAAAAAATATACTAACTTTAATGAAACTTATAAATATTATAAGAAATGGAGGTGCAATGTAGAAAGACTTTAATATCACTACTTCTGAAATAACCAGTAATATAGAAGAAAAGCCACTGAAAAGTAATTTGGTTAACTGAGATTAGAATTAGTTATGGTAACTCCACAATCCAAGATTTACAAGCTGATTATTAGTTGTTGTGATTCATTTGCTGATAAAGTATTTTGTTTATGAGAAGTCAGTACTAAGGATGTGTATAATTGAATTCAATGCTATAGGAGCAGAAATGAGTAGGGTAACATGGCTGGAAAATGTGTAGGAGAGAGAGCTAAGGTTCCTGTCAAAGGCAGGCATTGCAGCTTAGCTAAGAAGGTGCTGATCAAAATATGACTGTGTAGATCATCCATCGAGACCTGGCAGCAAGGAATGTCTTGGTAGACCACAACAAGATGTGCAAGATTGCAGATTTTGGCATGTCCAGGAGTGTGAGAGAGATGGGCGACATGTATGAACAGCGACACACCAAGGTGAGTACTGGGAGCTTCACAGACACAGAGAGATAATGCTGTGAAACTTTACTGAACTTCCTTTGAAATTCCATTAATTTTATGTGCTTCTTAGCATATGGTTACAAATATGTTTGAATAATAGTATTGTGTATGATATCTACATATTCTTTGCATAAACCATCATAAAATCTCTGCATATTATACAATCACAATCTGGCATTAAATTTAACCTCCCAAAAGAAGCATTGTATTGTACTTGTAGCTTGGATTGTCTGAAAATTTAAAGATGCCTATTACTTTACAATTTTAAGGTTTGTTTCGCTGTAGCTACATGAATTTTTATGTCTAAAGATATGATAATTAAGTTTTTCCCCCATGCTTCTGTATATTCAAATCACAGAATTTTACAATAATTTTAAATTATTAAAATTCTACATGAAGAGTTTGTTGCCCAGAAGTGTCCTGTCTAATTCTTTTCTCATAGTTCTATATGAAAATTGTAGTCATCAATCAGTGGAAACCTTTTAAAATGCATTGTCTTCATTACTTTGCTGTTCACATGTGACTATCTACTTCAGTTTTTTTGGTATATCACTTTCATTGGATACTGGATAATTTTAAAAGCACTGGACAAGAGCACAGTGCATTTACAGCATTAAATATGTTTCTAATAGATACATAAGAATATGCTCTTAAGATTTATTAAATCAGGAGCCTGGATAGCTCAGTTGGTATAGTGATAGACCATGGTCTAGAGAGCTGAGGAATCAGGATTCAAGTCCTGCCAGGTGCAGGAGATGTTTCTCTTCTCAACAGTGTTCAGACTGGCTCTGGGGCCAATCCAGTCTCATAACAAATGGAACCAAGGTCTCTTTCCCTATGGACAAGGCAATCAGAACATGAAGCTAACCAATCATTTCCATTGAGTGCTAAAGTTAAGAATGAGAGAAACTGCACATATGTTTTCATGGTGTCATCTTAATTAAGTGAGCAGAGGAACAACTCTATCTGTAAATCAGAGCTTCTTAAATTTTTAACAGTGACTCACTGAAAGGCATGCGTGAGTGTCAGAAAGATTGGAAAAACATGTAGAACAAATACAGAAAAGTACATTACCAAAGTTAACATTGTAGTTTAAAGCCACTGGTAAAATATTGAGGCCCTTCAGTAGTTCAGTAGCACAGTTTCTTACATGATTATCTCCAATGGTTATCATTTTATGCTTTTTCCTTGTTATGTTATTCAGTGAGATTTTCATGAGATCAGTGCTTGAATTAAGTGCTTCCCAAAGAAACTGAAATGTGGTGTCATTGTGCTCAAAGACAGCTGTCATTTTATCTAATTAATCATTTCATTATGCATATAAATAATGTATAGACAGAATAAGAATAATGTAGTATCATTTTTTATACATCCTTAATTCCAGAAATGTGGTTTCTGGATTTTAATTTGTCCATCTGTATGCCTACTTTCATATAACCTGAATGGCTTTGCAGAATTTTCTAACCTCTTTCCCTTGTTATTGTCTCTTGGCTGGACAATTTAAGATGTGTGTCTGTTACTAGGGAGCTCTTCCTATTAGATGGATGGCACCAGAATCATTACACTACAGAGTATTCACTCACAAATCTGATGTGTGGAGTTTTGGGATACTGATGTGGGAGATCGTCACGCTTGGTAAGAAAATGCAGTCTTGAAAATTGTTGTACTTTTGTCAGGTTTGAGGTTCTCATGTCTATGAATATGAACGTAATTCTTTTCTGGAGTTCTGGGAGATATGTACTGGCATTTCAGAGGAACCTGCTGCCTCTGTCTACAGGGCAGAAGAGTAAAGTCATGCATGGAATGAGTGGAACAGGTACTCCTTGAGTTACACAGTACTTAACATACACAAATTTGACTTTATGTACATTTTTCCCTAACGCACAAAATAAAATAAAATAAAATGTAAATTAAATTTTGTTGTTAGAATGATAGTTTTCTATTGTTATAACACCCCCCCCCAGTGCTTTAATTTTTTTCATGTTTTAATTTTTTCTGCAAATCTTGAACATGTGCAAAATTGTATGTGTGTATATGTGTGTGTATGTATATATGTAAGTACATAGATACACGGTGTGTTCAGGATCCGTTAGGACTCATTTTTTTAAATTTTGGTCTGCAATGCCATCTGTTGGACAGCTGTGGCTGTCTATAATTTCAAAGTGCAAGCTTCGCTGCATCATGTGTTCTGACCTTGAATGTAACAGTACTGTTCTGTCGCTGGTCGGAAAATGACGGTTGAACAGAGAGCCAACATCAAATTTTTTTTGAAGTTAGGCAAAACAGCCGGAGGAGCACACGAAATGATGAAAAGTGTATATGGTAGTGGTTGTTTGAGTCGCTTGAACATTTTCGATGGTATGCTGTATTTCGTGATGTCAGGGAGGACATTGAAGATGCTCCACGTCCATCAAAGTCGAGAGTAAGTTGCACTGAAAAAAATGTGAAAAAAAAAGTGACCTGAATCCTTGCATCAGACAAATGTGTTTCTGCAAGACTCATTGAGGAGCTTTTGGGAATACCAAAAAGTACTGTGCATCAAATTTTGACCGAGGATTTCAGCAAACGGAAGGTCTGCACTGTTTGTACTGCACGCGCCATAAGGCAATGAAAAACATGCCTGGGTGGAACAATGCAAAGACAGGTTATGGTCGGCTGGCCCAAAGTGATACAAAGTTTACAAAATCGATTGTTACTGATGACGAGACATCGTGTTTTCAACATGAGCCTCTCACAAAGCGGCAGAGTGCAGCATGGTTGAGCCCAAAGAAGCCGAAACCAAAGAAAGTGCGCATGGAAAAGAGTCAAGTAAAGACACTGCTAACCGTTTTCTCTGATTCCAAAAGAATCATTCAGAAGGAACTTCTGGCAGAAGGTCAAACAGTGAATTCTGATTATTATCTCGGAGTCCTCAGCCATTTGCATGCGAGGGCGAGAATTCTTTGAATTCGACCTGAATATCGAGAGCAAGGTTCCTGGTCGCTCCTCCATGACAATGCCCCACCCCACAAATCGAAGATCATGCGCGATTTTTTGGCCAGAAAATGGATCACAGTCCTTGATCATCCTCCATATTCGCCAGATTTGGCTCCAGCAGATTTCTGGTTGTTCCCAAAAGTTAAGTTGGTGATGAAAGGAGACCATCATGACACCATCCAGGACATCCAAAGGGAATGTACCTCAGTTTTAAATTTGACTCCACAAAAGGAGTACAGTGACTGTTTTCGAAAACTTTTCAGTCGATTCCAGCTATGTATTAATTCAGAAGGAGACTATTTTGAATAAAAAGATTGAAATTTTGAAAATAATTCACATCTTGTATTTTTAATGAACACAGTCCTAACAGAACCTGGACATACTGTGTATATTACAGTAATAATTTTGACTTACACAAAATTTGGGTTACATAAGACTTTTCGGAATGGAATGATTGCAGAAGTTGGTGGGCTTCTGTACAGAAATATGGAGAGCGAGGGTCAGGACTGGTGCCCTGAGCAAAAAATATGATTATAAAGAATGTTGAATGAATCTCACTTTTCCCTCAAAACTTCACAAATATCAGAGTCAGGATAACTCGGTCGATGTAGTGAGTAAGCTGCTCACCAGATGGCTGGGGAGTCAGAGTTTGAGTCTTGTCAGGAGCAGATATATATATATATATATATGTTTTTTTTGTATTCCACACTGTCTAGTGCAACTCTGGGGCTCACCCAGCCTCCTATAAAATCATCACCACAAATTCTGCTTTCCTGAGGGGTGAAGCACTTGAGGCATGAAAGTAATTATTCATCTCCATCTAGTGTCAAAGTGTGAAGCTGTATCTCCACTCTGGCATCCATCTTCATGTCACTGTGCTTAATCAAAATAGAGGAAACTTGCCCTTACTTTATACTGTCCAGAATCTCATATCCATTTATTGCATTTCAAGTTTGTTTCTGCTTGTGTGTGCCCATGTTCTGCAATTATATTAGGATCAATTTAAATATGCTTTATATAAATTGTTTGACATTTCCCTTTTGGGGATTGGTCAGTTCTGTAATATGCCAGTTAAAATTTTATATAATTGGAACTCTTTTATATTTTTCTGTTTATTTAACAATTTACTCTTCCTTCTGGATTTAACTAACTTCCAAATAAATAAATTTGTCCACCACTGTCATAAACTTTTATTTTCAAGTTTATATATTGGTCATGTGAGGATAAGTCCAGCATTCTTTTACCACCTTGCTCTGACATATAGAAAAAATAATTTGAAACAAAGCGAATGGTTGATTTTCAGGGTCAACGCCATATCCCACCATGGGTGCTCGTGAAGTAATGCGACGTGTAAGGGATGGTTACCGACTGGAACGCCCTAGCCATTGCCGTACTGAACTGTTCAGAGTCATCTCCAGGTGTTGGCATGCCGATCCCAACAAGAGGCCAGACTTTGCTGCTCTGAGGCATGAAATTGGAGCTCTGATAGAGGCTAGCAAAGATGGAGGAGGTTATGTTGATTTGGAGAGCTTTGCTGAATCAAATAAATATAGTTACAGCAGGAGTGAAGATCAGTCTTCACATCATTATCACCACAATCATCATCACCATCACCATCCAGGATCGGCATCAGTTGCTCTTGGAAGTCGCGTTACTGGTGATGAGGAAATACTAAATATGTGACATGATGCCATCTGGGTGTAACAGCATGGTCATACACCCATCAGTCAAGGAATGCTCCACACATACTGTCATGTTTTAGGTGTGTGTGACAGTAGATGGGGTTTGAATTGATGAATGGATTTATTGACTGCTTTAAGGTTGTACTACAAATAATTATAACACTATCGCTGTTTCGGCACTTTACAGTTCACTGTTGCACACACTAGTATCCTCAGTCTATTACAGTCTCCACTAGCCGTTTCCTGGCAACGGATTTTAACACAGGAACTTTTAACAGTCTCACTAAATTACACACTCCATATATCACACATAATGCATTCTCTTCACAGGCTGACTTTCAACTGACAACTGAAAACTGAACTCTGTCACTCACCAACCAACTATGACACTTCACTTCATTCAACTGAACTACATGCAACCTGCTTGGGGTCCTCACTATAAGCCTTCAGGCTCTGATATCATTTTCGTGGGAACGTGTTTACTTAGCCGTTGCTCAGAAACGGTCATTCAAAGATGAAGTGGTTGGGACCCTGCAAGAAATTACAATCTTTGTCATCAAGAGTAAGCAAGCAGTATCTGCTAGTGTCTCGCTTGGCTTACTCTTTCATCCTGAGGAAGGATGTGATGAGTTCCTCTAAAGATCAGGATTTCACTAAACTACATGTCATCACAACCCAGAAGAAAGTATTCTTATATTATTTAGATTGTGACATGATGCCTGAAAGCCAGAAAAGTGAAGCCAGAGTAGATGTTCATTGCTAGACAACAACTCTGTAAACAGGTTTCTGCAGAATTGAACGCACGCAACAAGAGAAGAACTGCTGTTTCTCTGCAACAGCGAAGTAAACATACCCCTACAACTATAGAGGAATTGTTAGGAAACGGTGTTTTCTGTTGAGTCTGCTCCTAGGCTATATATAACAAGGATCCAAGACCAGCAAAATTAGAACTGAGGGCGCCTCTTGAGACAGCGTTCAAAGACGATTGAGAAGAGAGAGCAAGAAAGGAATTAGGCTGTGCAAAGAAGACTTCATGTGTGCTGCACTTAACAGTGAGACTGTTATAGTTCCTATGTTAAAATCCGTTGCCAGGATATGGATAGTGGAGACTGTAATAGACTGAGGACTGAAGTGGGTATAAAAGTGAATTGTAAAGTTCGGAGATTAGCGGTAGTGCTCTATTACTTGTAAGTTCGAGTTGAGTGTGTAATTGCAATAAATCCAATCAAAACCCCATCTAATAGTCACCTCTGCAGGTGACAGTATACTGTGAGGAAGGCTAAGTGGTTTGTGGGTTCTGTTCTTTTCCATAAGTAATTCAGATTGAATATGGGTATAGCTCTGGAGCTATGACTGAATTTAAAGTATTACATCATGATAGTGATGTAGTTACATGTCTGTGACTCTGAATGGCTGGGAAAGTAAGCATAAAATGACACTTATAAACACGTGACTAAAAAGTGTAATGACTGTAAAGGAAATTCTGGTAACTTCTGGAACACTACTGTTCTCAGTAAGCTATAGAGAAGTCACAGACATTTTACAGAAAATGTGTTTACTGACAGGGAATTGTGGGTAACATAACATGCAGACTGGAATTATTTCTGGAGTTTTCAAGAATAAAGAGCAATTTTAAGAAGAGAAATACCTACACCCAGAGTATACTTTTGGAATAAAGCAACAATGTACAATAATGATTTATTAAAAAAGATAAACAGTGAAGTGTTTTAGAATTTCTGTTGACAGCAATTTTTAGAAATTGTTCATCAATTAACTATTACAGAAGTGTATGTATTAATTCAGTGGGAATGTTCATGACAGACTTTTTGGTCAGATATTTATGTCTGACTTTCTATATTATAAGTGTCTTTCAGAGTTAAAGTCGTCAAAACAGAAGAAGTGAAAGTGAAACACTGGTGTCAGCATGACCAGATAGTGCCTTTATAGTTACAGTTGCTGTGTTATAAGAAGTATGTTGAAATACAAATGGAGGAAATAATACCCGAACCTGTTCATGAATATTATGCATCAGTAATGGAGGTTTGGTGTACTTTAACTGACTTAACTTTGTCAATCAAGTGTGTGTGATAGTATGAACTTTTATACATATGTAGTATATAAGGCAGACAAATTCAGCAAATGCTTTGACATCCAAAGAGACCTCTGGTCATTATGAAATTTAGATTTTTAGGTCTTCTGATTATAATTTTAAGACAGACATTTTGAATATTATTCCATGCAAGCATTTAAATAATATGTATCTGATAGCTTGTGTCCATTCATCTCTTTTGGTGCTAACGTGTAATTTGATAAATGTGGCAAAGTCCAGAACATGTAAAGACACAAACTGTCATTTCATTCTATTTGAAACCGTTTTATTAGAAACAACAATTTTTTACAAGATTTATAATAAAATTATATTCACTATTCACTAACTCAAGAGGGGGCATGCAGTAGCATAGTTGGTTGAGGCACTATGCTACAAGGTGGACGGTTGCTGGTTCAAGTGCCGATGAGCTCATTGGATTTTTTCAATTGACCTAATCCTTCCAGCCCCACTATGGCCCTGGGGTCAACTCAGCCTCTAACAGAAATGAGTACCAGGAATATTCTTGGAATATTCTTGGGGGGAAAAGGGCGAGTGACTCATAAGGCTGACAACCTTGCCACCATCTATGAGCCGATTGTCAAGAAAATATGGGAACCTCAACATCTCACAACCCTATGGGCCTCCATGGCCTGTTACAGGGCTACCTTTACTTTTTTTTTAATAACTCAGAAGAGAAATGAAATAAATGTATTATTTTGAAAGAGTGTTTAGGTACTTTATATCATTAGCATTATAATTACAAGAACAATTTTAAAGAATCATGCAAGAATATGATTACAGTTCTTTAAGCTTTATGTCACAAACAAGAAGACATAAATTTTAACATAATTTTAGAAGAACAGTTTTGAAGTTAGCCACCCTGGTAGAGAAGTGTACACTAAATGCTTGTCTCTTATTTTTACACCAAATTATGTGAAGGGTTGTGTTTAATAGGTTTAATGTATTCACTTATGGAGGCTGCGTCATAGCTCAAGCGATTAGTCACTGGCTTCGCACTGTGGCAGCCCGGGTTCGATCCTGGGTCTGATCAAGTGGAATTTGTGGTGGACAAAGTGTTGCTGGGGTGGGTTTTCTCCGAGTTCTTCGGTTTCCCCTGCCAATCTTCATTCCACTAAATTCTCCATCTTATCACCCCAGGCAGGCTACAATAGGCCAATCAGTGGCCGCCATTCCGAGTGGACCCAGTTGGACTCCACCCCCCACTAAACGAATTAATTAATTATTCACTTATGGAATCAAAATATTGAACTTTATTTAAGAAATAATTCTGTGACTTCATGAACGAATCTTGTAACCCCGAAAACTAGAAAGTTTCTGTTTGTTAATTCTTTGAAGTCTCCTTTCTAAATTTTATTATATAGCTGGAAAAACTCAGTCAGTTCAGTAACAGGCAACAGGTTGGATGACAGGAATCATGGTTCAGTTCCTGGGTAGGGGAAGAAATGTTCTCTTCTCAGAAGAATCCAAAATGCCTCTTGGGTTCATCATCCAGTCCTCTCTGAAGGGTATCAGGGACTATGTCGCTGGGAGTAAAGCAACTGGGTCATGAAGCTAACCATTCCCCCCTTCCTAGTGCTGAGGTTTGTATAGTGCTCTGCTCCCAAATCTGTCTTCAAGGTTAAGTGCTTAATTAAATACAGGGCAACTCTACCTCTGTTTCACCTTGTAGGTTTTATAAACCTAACAGGCTTTGGTCAAAGAAGGAGGCACCAAATTATGTCTATATATTGCATGAAATTATAACTTCAAGCAATATTTTGATGCAAGAACCTTGTATCTCACAAGGCTGTTATGCAAGTGAAATGTGAATGCATGAGATTTTCCACATGCAGAAAGATAACTCTGTTCCACAGTGGTGAGGAATATATGTCACAGATTTTACACAGTAATTCAGTACTGCATAGATTATATGTCTGAAGTGAGTTTTCCCTAGTTCCTACATTCATTAACTTAAAATGAGTTGCAGATATAATAACTTTCTTATGTGTATGAAATTCTTTGAATTGCCACCATCAGATAGTATGAAAAAGCACAACAATAAACCAATCAAAATATAAAATTGATGAAAGCACATGTTATATGATTTCACTGAAGCAGTCCCTCAACATATCATAACATGCAATGCCTCAACTCAAACTGAGAATTGTTCTGTAATATTTTTCTAAAAAAAAAAAAAAAAAAAAAACTNACACATATAGTTAGAAGAAACAGACATTACTATACAAAAATTACATCTTCAAGAAGAAGAATTAGCTCTGAATTTTAAACAGTTGCAAATAATAGTAAATTAAGTCTCATTCCTCTCATTCTGTGTTTGAAAAATAAGTGCTGATTTTACCCCCCAAAAATATTATCTATACTGGAAGCATCATAAATAATCTCTGTGTAGTGTAGTGGAATGTATATTTTTAAATGTCTGTCTGTCTTTCAGTGAACAAAAACAATAAATCTCTAATATTACATTGCAACATCCTTTTGTGCTATGTAGATCTGACTTTGTGTTCCACTTCTTGCCATCTGTGTGCAACTTCAGTTAATATTCACTCATCTTCTCATTATTGTATGTCACTACACATTTTCTCCTAACCATCCATTGTCAGGTGTACAGGCTGTTGTGATCAAGGAATCTGCTGCTCTGTTGTAATGCTGTTCAGCTTTTCTTATGCAATTGCCTTGACTGTTCTATGTTATATGGGTTCAGTGGTTCAATAGAAATCAACAAACCAACAGAATGAACCAAACACATGCATGACAACAACACAATAAGCCATAATACCTAGAACTGTCCAAGGCAATTGCATAAGAAAAGCTGAACAACATTACAGTAGAGTGATAGTTTCCTTCATCACAACAACTTGTACACATGATGATGACCAGTTAGGCCAAAACATGTAGTGATATAAAAGCCAGAGAAGAAAATGAGTGAATATTAACCGAATTTGCACATGGACGATAAGAAGTGGAACATAAAATGAGATAATATATTTCTGTTTAAAATTAGTGTTATATGCACTGACAAATTGTTTCTGCCCGAGTTAAATGCAAAATATGCCTGATCTTTGGCAGTGAAAATGTTTTTTCACATCATAATATGTATTCTAGTCGTTCAAATATATTTTTATCACGATTTGTAGTTCATCTATTAACTGTATTAATTAATAACATTAAGTAATAATTTACATACATGTGTTGGCGTTAACATATTTACAGTGTTATGGTTTTGGCCAGTTTTAAAGCAGCTGTATGCCATTTCAATGCAGCTTGCAGCTCTAGATTAAATATTGCAGAAGTTTTATTGTATAATTTGCAACAGAATAAACTGATACAAATTCTAGGTAAAAATATGTGATTTTATAGAATTATGTACCTAAAAATAAGGTACACATATCTTAGCCCCTAATAACCTATGTAAACAGACTGCAAACATCCAGTGGATGTATATGCTAAGATATATTTTATATATTTTGGAAGGATATGAAATATAAATGAACAGTCACGATGGTGTACATACTTGGTAATTATGTAAAATGAACATTATTGTTCTTACAGATGAAATATTACATTCCAGCTATATGAAGAAATATCTTTGTTTGTTGAAAGTAACATTTGACAATAAAGAAATGGGCTGTTTTTGCTGTTTAAATTTTGTTAGCATATATGTAACCATTCAAATCTCTGTAGATTCTTCCAGATCTATCAGCAGGTTACTGCCCACTTGTAGTTAAACCTGTTTCTCAGTTTTCAAAGCTACATGTTCTCTGTGATATAAGAAATTTTTCAGAATCAGTACTACACTGTGGAGAAGCCAGGAAATGAATACAAAGAGACATGTTGTTTTATATTCATGAATGTAACGTAAATTTATGAACATTGAACACAGAAGTATAAAAGCTTCAGTGCCTAATAATAACACAGAAACTGTGATATGAAATTAACTTTTTTTAATGAAAATTGAGAAGACTTATTAGAAATATGGTTCTTTAAGATGGTACCTATAGTCTAATATTTTATCACTCACATTTCGTTTTCTTGTCTTTTGATGTGTTTAATTATACTAATGCATGTCATATATTTAAATAAATTGTAAGATATTCAAATAAAGTAGTCAAAACTACACCTGTGGTAAGGGAAAGAATGATCATGTGTGTGTCGGGTTTAAAATCAGACCTACACTTCCCACCAAACTACACTGCACATCTCCCTTCTCTCAACTCCAAAAACAGGCTGTTGATGTAAAGAGATCCTGTATATGTAAGGTAAGCCAGAGTAAAGTCAATAATTTGTGGCTGCAGGAGAAGGCATGAGGAAGGGAACATAGCTGCTGTGAAGATGTCAGTGAGAATCTGTTCATTCTTTCCCTGACCTGACTTTCACACTTTTGTAAGTTGTTACAGCAACATTAACATTTAACATTAACTAGTTATAAAACAAAATAATAATAAATTCTGTTGTGAACAAAACCTAAAGGTATAAGTTAGGTGTACCTTTACTTCCAACATGACAAAAGTTTGAATGCGGGGAATTCAATAAATAAAGAATTTGGAATTAATAATATTGATAATTTGATAATTTAATTATCATCCATAACTGTTACAAAGGCATAATTGGACAAAGTCATTTGAAAACAGCAAAACACTACATGTCAACAACTCTTAAAAATGTACAAAGCAATATATAAGACAGTGTACAACACAATCCATTTTTGATGAGTATACCCTTGCTGTAGCTCACCAACCATGGGTGACAACTCCCAGCTTTTCAATGTAAAATAATAAATAACTTCCATCGTTCTTCTCTCTTACAATTTTGTACACCTGTTTCATGTTGTTTTCATTTGAAATAAAATTAATGGTATTTATTAACATTTTAATTACAGGCAGATGTGATTACAAGTAGATGTGAAGTTAATCTGTACAGTGCAATTAGCAAGATGTGAGCCGTGATGTTGTGGTGCACAATAACTATGGGTTTGGTACTAGCAGGCAGTTCTGTAGCACTGTCACATAGCCCAGAGCTCAGGTCGCACTGAGCCACCTGTAAATGTGCATACATATATATTATTATAATGCCATGTATTAGAAATTTCTTAATGCAAGTTATTGTTCAGGGGTACACTTTTAGAATTAAATAATTTGTGGTTGAGTTGAGAGTGAATACGTAGTGGTCAAAATATGCAAGAAATAAAAATCTTATAGGATTAAGCAGGTGAAAGACATAACAAATTGTGGAGAGAACAGTTTGTGATCAATACATTCATTAAAATTATTAATCCATGAGGAAAAGAAGTGCTGGTATCTGTTTTATTGGCTTGTCGGGAAATATTTCACTTGGAATATCATGAAATTCTAGTTTAAGATGATGATGTATTCAAATGTTTTCACATGTTACAGTCTGGGTTCCTGGCTATGTGGAAGCTGCTTCTGTGTGACTGATGCAACAAAGATGAAGACGGACTTAATTCCAATTAATTTCAAGCCAGTTTTAAACATGTAGATATAACGGTCCGAACATAGACTGAGGGTGTTTGAGAACAGGGTGTTGAGGAGAATATTTGGACCGAAGAGAGATGAAGTGACAGGAGGTTGGAGAAAACTGCATAATGAGGAGCTTCATAACTTGTACTCTTCTCCAAGTATAATTAGAATGATCGAGTCAAGGAGGATGAAGTGGGCAGGTCATGTAGCACGAATGGGGGAGACGAATCCATATGGGATATTGGTGGGAAAGCCAGAAGGAAAGAGACCACAGGGAAGACCAAGGCGAAGGTGGGTGGACAATATTAGAATGGATCTTAAGAGAGATAGGATGGGATGGTATGGATTGGATAGATCTGGCTCAGGATAGGGACCAGTGGAGGGCTCTTTTGAACACGGTGATGAACTTTGGGTTCCATAAAATGCTGGGAAATTCTTGAGTAGCTGCAGAATTGGCAGCTCCTCAAGAAGGGCTCAGCTCCATGAGTAAGTAAGTAAGTAAGTGAGTAAGGTATAATGATCCAATACAGATCTATGCTCCGTACTTCTCAACTCAAGACATATGCAGTTCTAACCTACTGAGAGAATCTTCTGTGAGTAGACAAGTGAAGGTCACTGCTCTTATAGATGCCAAATATTTATTCAGACAAGTGTCTTAAACGAAGGTATTGAAATTATATATACAATTCTTTCTTGCATTTTACATTCAGATTATATTAAATTGTATATCACTTTTGCTTCATGCTGCTCTGACATTGCTCTGAGGTGCAAGTATGAAAATTATGATAATGTTAATTTTTTAGGTATGTATTTAGATTGTCAACTTAATATTAATATTTTTAGCTATGGATAGAAAATATTTATTAAATTCATTGGCTATCACATGTTGGTTGGTGATTGAGATCCCATCAATATTTAAAGTTATAGCCTTATCAGCACTGCTAGTTCTATTTGTTTCAAATTTAATTATATCCCACATAGTTTTATTCTTATTCAGGGATTTATTGATTTTATAAGTGTAGTTTAGCTTTTTTGATTCTTTAATAACAGCTGATAAAATTTTACAATATTTGTTATAATAGTTTTTAAGATCCGGATTATTACCATCTCTACATGCTATGTAGAGTTCTCTTTTCCGTTTACAGGAAGTTGTAATTCCTAGGGTAATCCAATTTTTATTATTCTTATTATTAGCACAAACACTCTTAAGAGGAAAGCTACAATAAAAAATTTTCAAGTATGTGTCTAAAAATGAGTTGAACATACCGTTAACATTATCAGTAGAAAAAACAGTGTCCCAAGCCTCATGGCTTAATTTCAGAAGAAAGTCATTTACTGCAAGATCAGTAATTTTTCTCATCATTATACTTTTCTTAATAGATGGTCTAAAATTAAAAGAATGAAATATTACAACCTGAGCATCATGGTCAGATAATCCATTTATTATAGGTTTAATAGAATAATTACCTGCCTTAGTAATGTCAATGAAGAAGTTATCAATAGATGTAACTGATCCATGTTGCACACGAGTAGGGAATTTTACCACACTTGTTAAATTGTAGGTTTGTAGCAGAGCTACAAGTTGTCTTTTCCTCTCACTATCAACTAGGACGTTTATATTGAAGTCACCACAGATAACGAAATCCACTGTGACCTTAAATAATTTATTAAGAATTAAATCTAATTTATTCATAAAAATATCAAAATTTCCTGATGGTGATCTATATATAGTAATTATGCATATTTTTCTTGCATTCAGATGAATCATGATGGCACAGATTTCAATATCTCTATCCTGACAATATTTAGTAAGATCAATATTAGTAAACTTGAACTTTTCTTGAACAAATATGCAAACACCTCCTTTTGCAAATAATGATCTACAATAATCAGCCCCTAAACTGTAATTATTAATTGAAGTTTGTTTTAGCTCTAAGTGGTTCATATGGTGTTCTGTAAAACATAGTAAATGAGGAAAATTTAAGTATAATTGGCTTAGGAGCTCGTCTGCTTTCCCTCTCAGTCCTCGTTATGTTTTGATGATAAACAGTTAGAGGTACTATTCCTTTTACATGATGAAATGGATTATTTTGAGATTTAGTATCACTACTCTTAATATGTGGCACATTATTACTGTAACTATTGTTACATATTGTTTCCGTTAACTTACTTAAGTTGTCAGTAATTTTATCTACCCCATCAGTATTTACATCATTCGGGTTTACACTGTTGTAATTTACATTTACCATAAAAAATCAGTTTCTAGAGGATGGAAGTTTTTTAGTCTGGTTGATTTATGAGTTGTTCAGTTCTCTTGAGTGCCATAGATTTGACCTATTTGTTTTTCATAATCCACCTTTTGTAATTCGACTCTTCCCTTCGAAGCATTCTCCACACAATCAAAAACTGTCTCGCATAAAGAGTCATCACTTGTTACATTGTTTCCATGCTCGTAACGGAAAGCAGTTATCCCCGGATTAAAACAGTCAATTGTGGATACCAGTGTGGTATCATGCACACGATTATCACTAATTTCCACTAGCTGATTCTCATAGTCCACATTATTGGTGACTGAGGAAATATCATTCATGCTGACCTTATTTTGTGTAAGAATCTGGAAACTATTAAAACTATCATTCCTCCAAGGTAACGCTGTAAGTACGGGTGCTCTGTAATGTAGGAACAAATCTTTAATTACTCTCACTAAGTGATTTGCTATCCATCTTTTTCCTTTCATATTTAGGTGAAGTCCGTGATTAGTATGTTGAGTTC
>NW_019730110.1:1443745-1556972 GCF_002891405.2 Cryptotermes secundus
AAGTTTTTAAGGAATAGAATCCTTTTTTAGATTCATTCTTGCTGATATCTGTGCTTCCACCATAGAATATAACCTGGTCATTTTTTGTAAAGTTTTCTGTTAAAAGATTTAAAGAAGATATGATTCCATCAGTGTTAGCATTGGGTTTTGAGATACCAATTACACTAAAACACTCGTCAAGGTCACTAGACAGCTTGTCAGATAAGCCTTTAACATGGCTATCACCAATTATACAAATTTCGTGTTTACTATGAATTGATCTCTCTGACATTTTGGAGGGATTTGGTTTCACTTCCTTTAATGATGGTGTTTTTAGAGTTGCTAGCTGATTTGAATCAACTCTTGACATTCTTCCATTAATTATGCTTGGTATTGCATAAGTATTTAAATCTATCAAACTCGAAAATTGGAGGTTATGTTGCGTTGAGTTTTCCACACTTCTATTAACATTATCCAAGCTTGAACCTTTTCCATTAGAGCAGTTGTTTAAATTCTTGATTTTGCTTTTACTTGTTGATACACCGAAGGTGACAACTTCTTTGGGGTTAGTGGAAATATCGTCATTAGTTGACCTCTTCTTGTTTAGTTCCTCGTGTAATAATTTTATTATTTTTTACAACGATAGTATTTCAGTCCTTGCCTGCAGTAATTCAATATTTAATTCCTCACAACTTAAACATTTCACTTCTTGCACAGCACTTCCATTATTAAGGAATATAGAGATACAGCTCTCTGCTAGATGCGCACAAGCCGCCATGTTGCTAGCCACAATCTCCCAAACATTCAATGGACTTCACTAATGATGAATATATCCTGTGTGTTCCTGTCGCTAGTATGCTGACAAGCACTTCCTACACTCTGACAGCTGTCAGATTATGTTAAAACTGCCTTGCTGCTTTAAATGTTGGAGAGCTACACATATCCTATGAGTGAGTATTTGTTTGGATAGGTCACAAAAGAAGTGATAGTTTTATCAACATGTTTTTGTCTGGAATTTTATGGAAACTGTTGTTTTTAAATTTCTTCCCAGTGGTATATATATTGTGACGTGTTGCGCAATGGTAATAGTCAGGTCAACATCCTCCCTCCCCCCCAACCCCCCAGCGGTGACGTGCCGAGCGGAGCCGCAACCTGGTAGCTATGCAATGCGAGTCAACAGCAGTGACGTCACCACGGGATACCGCGGTTACTAGACAACAGTAAACAACTCTAAACGGCGTTGCTAGGATATCGGGAAACAGGCAACCAGGCAACAAGGAAGCAAGGCGTTTTCCCGTTGTCCGGATGAAGGTTTATAAGAGACCTACACTGCATACGAAGTTAGTCCTCGAGCTACCTCCGAGAGTTCCGTGCAAGCCTACGAGTCAGAGTGTGTTATCAACAATTCCCAAGGCAGCAGCCTGCGAGTGGAGTTGGAATCTAGCCAGCGGCGTGTTACGAGTGAAAGTGTGTAATTCAGGGAGACTTGTATAGCTCCCGCGTTATTAATACGCGAAGACTACTGAAGATAGTGTGAAGAGATTTGGTTGTAGGGTTTGTAGAGTGTGGAAACCCGTAACATTGTTATAATTAATTGTAGCCGTTACTTATAGGTTGTTAAATAATCCAATTAACGATCTCTACGGCGTATTCAGTAACGAAACACATTACACTGGTGTCAGAAGTGGGATTTGGACTTACACACGTGACCAACGAGATTCGAATTCAAGACACGTGACAATTTGGTGTCAGAATTTTTACGAGCTTAAATACGCCTCAGAGAAATTTACTGCTACAAAATGGAGATGCAGCAAATAATGGAAATGCTTCTCAAGGAAATCAGAGCTAGCCAAGAAAAAACGGAGGCAAAATTGGACGCCAACATGAAAGCCTGGCGAGAAGAGATGGCCGCCTGGCGAGAAAAGACTTCCGCGGAGACGAGAGCAACCCCAGCAAGGGCGGCACAACAAGAAGAGGTCCCCATAGTGATACCGGTCGGAGAGACGACGGCCTGCCAAGAAATGGAGGCACGTCCAGAAGATGAAGAACCGGCCTCAGTGCACAGGAAACCTGAGGCGGCAGAACGAGAGGTACCCGTAATAGACGCCGAAGTAATGCCCGTCGGAGAACCGAAGAAGAAAAGGCGCAGGGACCGACATCAGCGAAATAGGCAGAATTCGACACGGGAAAATTGCGGACCCCAGAATAAATTGGCCGTCGTCCACAGGAAGGTGTCCCGCCGTGCAACAGTGGCATGGCGCAAACGCAACATCTTCAAGAAATCTACGACCCAAGGAAATTGTTGCCCATGGCACGAATTGGCTGCAGACAGCAATATGACTAGCCGTGCAGGTGCGACACGGCGCAAGGGAGATCCCGTAAGGAGATGTTCAACGAGGGTCAATGCTGGGCAAGAAGCCGGGAAAGGAAGAAGGGGAACCGTGACAGGACAGACGTCCGGGAGGCGGCGTCAGCCACAACGGAAATGCAGCAAGGGCATAAGGAACCAGGACGTGGAGGAACTGCTACGCCTGAGGGAGAAGACCGGTAACGTGATCTTCAGTGGAAGGTTCGCGACACAAGTAGTCGGTACTTCCAACGGGTTACGGAAAATATGAAGTGGAACTTATGGAGGGGACGACCCCCTCCAAAACGAAGAAAGAATCAGGGCACAGAAGAGGAGCCGGTAAAATAGAAGAACCGGCCTCCCCAGTGAGAGTGAATGTGGCATGGGAGAAAGCGATGGACGAAAGTGATCTTCTGGCGAGCTGAAAGGAAACCGCTCGAGACGAGCTTTGTCTTAAGAGGGGAGCGGATGTAACGGACGAAGAATAGTCCCTGCAAGAGGAGTAGCCGAAACAACAGGACACTGCAAGCACAGCTACGGGACGGAAAAGGAACGGGGGCGCACCGTTAGGCTATTCGGGACGAACAGCCTTAAGGAGGGAGCAGTGTGACGTGTTGCGCAATGATAATAGGCAGGTCAACATCCTCCCTCCCCCCCCCGCGGTGACGTGCCGAGCGGAGCCGAATTTAGCCGAGTCCCCGCAACCTGCGTTACCCTTCGAGAACTACTTGCCATAGTGAGGACGCTGGAACATTTCCACAAATACCTCTACGGACAACTGTTCCATCTGCGAACGGACCACTCTGCGCTTACCTGGCTCATGAGTTTCAAGAACTTAGAAGGACAAACTGCGCGTTGGATACAGCGTCTTCAGGAGTATAACTTTACTTCGGAGCATCGTCAGGGCCGAAAACATAACAACGCCGACGCCCTTTCTAGACGACCCTGCAAAGAGCAATGTGCGCACTGCCACAAAGTCGAGATGCGAGCAGAGGTAAAGCAAATACGCGTTATTGGAACCCTACCGGCAGCCGGCTGGGACCCTGTTACCCTAAGAGAGGAACAACTAAAAGACCCAGACATAGGGCCTATTCTACGGGAAGTAGAAAACGGCCAACGACCGAAATGGCAGGACATCGCGGATCGGAGTCCCACGTACAAAAGCTACGGGGCCAAGTGGAAAACGCTCGCTGTGAGAAACGGCGTACTAGAGCGTGACTGGGAAACCGCAACCGGAAGACGTCAAGTAGCCCAGATAATTATTCCTCGGAGCAGGGTGAAGGACGTTCTGAGCGAACTGCTCGGTGGACCGTCAGGAGGTCACTTCGGTGTCAACAAAACTCTGAATAAGGTTCGACAGAGATTCTACTGGCTCCAAGCAAGAACCGATGTCGAGAAATGGTGTCGACAGTGTGACACATGTGCAGCCACATATATTTAATATAATATATGCAATATTTAATATATTGTGACGTGTCGCGCTAGCTGGACGCGCCCACCCCGGGAGCTGACGCGCCGAACGGATCCGAAGTGAGCCGAGCGGAGCCGAAGCGAGCCGAGTTCCAGCATCCTGGTAGCTATGCAGCGCGAGTCAACAGCGGTGACGTCACCAAGGGATACCGCGGTTGCTAGGCAGCAGTAAACAACTCCGGACAGCGTTGCTAGCAACACGGCACCAGACAACAACGGTGCCTATTACGTGGCTGTTTTCTGAGTTGTCCGGAACGAGTCTAGATACGGAGCAGCGAAGACTATTCACAGTCAGTTCCGAGTTAGTTCCGAGCAAGTCTACGAATTAGTTCTCCAGTCAGCAGTGAACGAGTGATAGTTCGTGATAACTGAGTAATAACTGGGAGTGTGTGACACAGTTGCACTTGTATAGCTCCCGTACTGTGAAAACGTGTGGACTACTGAGAACAGAGTGAACAGATTATTGTGAATAGGGTTATAAATTGTGAAACCCCGCAACAGAGTGAACAGATTATTGCGAATAGGGTTATAAAGTGTGAAACCCCGCAACAGAGTGAACAGATTATTGTGAATAGGGTTATAAATTGTGAAACCCCGCAACAGAGTGAACAGATTATTGCGAATAGGGTTATAAAGTGTGAAACCCCGCAACACTGTTATAAATAATTGTAGCCGAGACTGGTAGGTTTTTAAAGAAAGCAATTAACAATCTCTACGGCGTCTTCAGTGTCTAAACACGTTACATTTGGTGTCAGAAGTGGGCTCTGGACTTACACACGTGACGAGCAAAATTCGAACTCGAAACACGCTACAACTGTTTTCTCTTTGTCGTCTATCTTCCTATCGGTCGCCGCCTTTTCTTGATTGGCGTCTAATTTGGCCATACTTGCCAGCATTTCTTCTTTGTCGGTTTTTCTATTGGCCTCCATCTTGGCTGTAGGCAATCACACACTTCTTAGGATGTGATACGCGAATGTAAGGAAGTGTTCACATTGCTGTCGCGAGGCACCCCCCTAATTTTCTATGTATCTGGTTCAACATAAGGCAATCGGGGCAGAACCATTCACCCGACGGCACTTCATCCAGAGGAGGATCCAGACAGTCCATATGGTAGCCAGATCCACAGCAAACACAAAGGAGTATCAAGTATTCACTATCACAACCACACACGTGACAAAATATTAGGTTCAGCAGATCATTATCTTCAAAATGGATTCGTTGGTCTGTTGGTTTCACAGGTATGCTATTGATAATTTCGCCATTCAGATGGTGTTGAACTTTTATGAAATTAAACGTCAGTCGATCAATTGGACAAGTATTGGAATGTGTTGGCCATTTTTGGAGACAGAAAGCGCAGAATTTATGGCCACAAGTGTCTGTAATATCAACCTGCTTTGTGATTAATTCTTATCTGCAAATGATGCAGATGGGACTCTCTGTTAAATGCTCATTGTTATTGTCATCCGACATGTCAGCTGTGGCCCTGGACGACGTTGATAACGACAATGCTGCTTCAGTATCGCGGTCCTTGGAGGTGAGAAGAACACCAGTCTCAGAAACAGTAGCAACTTTCTCTGACCCCATTTTTGTTTTGAGCAAATTCTCACTATAATTATTATTTCGTTCATTGCAAGGGTACAAAACTGATGTATGTCCAGTGACTTCTTGTCCTTCATCAGAACTGCCGCACTCATCACCACGGCCTGGCTGCGATTCGTAACTCTTGTCATCAGTACCCACAGTTCGCCGTACTTCTGCAGTAGGTGAGTGTTGAGGGCTATCAGTATCATTGCTGCTGCTTTCAGAACGATAATGACGTATCTTTCAGTGCTTCCGGTCACGTTGAAACAGGCTGTCTGTACTGTCGGAGTTGCTCTCAGAGACTACTGTTCGCGTAGCCGATTTCTTCTTTTTACCTGTCATCGCAGGTCTAGGAACTGGGCAATCAGTATCACTGCTGCTGCTTTCAGAACGATTATGACGTATCTTTCTGCGCTTCCGGTCTCGTTCAAAGAGGCTGTCTGTACTGTCGGAGTTGCTCTCAGAGACTACTGTTCGCATAGCCGATTTCTTCTTTTTTCCTGTCATCGCAGGTCTAGGAACTGGGCAATCAGTATCACTGCTGCTGCTTTCAGAACGATTATGACGTATCTTTCTGCGCTTCCGGTCTCGTTCAAAGAGGCTGTCTGTACTGTCGGAGTTGCTCTCAGAACCTTCTGCTCGGCGAGCCGATTTCTTCCTTTTCCTGTCATCGCAGATCTAGGAACTGGGCAATCAGTATCACTGCTTCTGCTTTCAGAACGATTATGACGTATTTTTCTGCGCTTCCGGTCTCGTCTAAAGGGCTGTCTTTACTGTCGGAGTTGCTCTCAGAGCCTTCTGTTCGGCTAGCGGATTTCTTATTTTTTTCCTGTGATCGCAGGTCTAGGAACTGGGCAATCAGTATCACTGCTGCTGCTTTCAGAACGATTATGACGTATCTTTCTGCGCTTCCGGTCTCGTTCAAAGAGGCTGTCTGTACTGTCGGAGTTGCTCTCAGAGCCTTCTGTTAGGCGAGATGATTTATTCCTTTTTCCTGTCATCGCAGGTCTGGGAACTTGGCTATTAGTATCACTGCTGCTGCTTTCAAAACGATTATGACGTATCTTTCTGCGCTTCCGGTCTCGTCTAAAGGGCTGTCTTTACTGTCGGAGTTGCTCTCAGAGCCTTCTGTTCGGCTAGCGGATTTCTTATTTTTTTCCTGTGATCGCAGGTCTAGGAACTGGGCAATCAGTATCACTGCTGCTGCTTTCAAAACGATTATGACGTATCTTTCTGCGCTTCCGGTCTCGTCTAAAGGGCTGTCTTTACTGTCGGAGTTGCTCTCAGAGCCTTCTGTTCGGCTAGCGGATTTCTTATTTTTTTCCTGTGATCGCAGGTCTAGGAACTGGGCAATCAGTATCACTGCTGCTGCTTTCAAAACGATTATGACGTATCTTTCTGCGCTTCCGGTCTCGTCTAAAGGGCTGTCTTTACTGTCGGAGTTGCTCTCAGAGCCTTCTGTTCGGCTAGCGGATTTCTTATTTTTTTCCTGTGATCGCAGGTCTAGGAACTGGGCAATCAGTATCACTGCTGCTGCTTTCAAAACGATTATGACGTATCTTTCTGCGCTTCCGGTCTCGTCTAAAGGGCTGTCTTTACTGTCGGAGTTGCTCTCAGAGCCTTCTGTTCGGCTAGCGGATTTCTTATTTTTTTCCTGTGATCGCAGGTCTAGGAACTGGGCAATCAGTATCACTGCTGCTGCTTTCAAAACGATTATGACGTATCTTTCTGCGCTTCCGGTCTCGTCTAAAGGGCTGTCTTTACTGTCGGAGTTGCTCTCAGAGCCTTCTGTTCGGCTAGCGGATTTCTTATTTTTTTCCTGTGATCGCAGGTCTAGGAACTGGGCAATCAGTATCACTGCTGCTGCTTTCAAAACGATTATGACGTATCTTTCTGCGCTTCCGGTCTCGTCTAAAGGGCTGTCTTTACTGTCGGAGTTGCTCTCAGAGCCTTCTGTTCGGCTAGCGGATTTCTTATTTTTTTCCTGTGATCGCAGGTCTAGGAACTGGGCAATCAGTATCACTGCTGCTGCTTTCAAAACGATTATGACGTATCTTTCTGCGCTTCCGGTCTCGTCTAAAGGGCTGTCTTTACTGTCGGAGTTGCTCTCAGAGCCTTCTGTTCGGCTAGCGGATTTCTTATTTTTTTCCTGTGATCGCAGGTCTAGGAACTGGGCAATCAGTATCACTGCTGCTGCTTTCAAAACGATTATGACGTATCTTTCTGCGCTTCCGGTCTCGTCTAAAGGGCTGTCTTTACTGTCGGAGTTGCTCTCAGAGCCTTCTGTTCGGCTAGCGGATTTCTTATTTTTTTCCTGTGATCGCAGGTCTAGGAACTGGGCAATCAGTATCACTGCTGCTGCTTTCAAAACGATTATGACGTATCTTTCTGCGCTTCCGGTCTCGTCTAAAGGGCTGTCTTTACTGTCGGAGTTGCTCTCAGAGCCTTCTGTTCGGCTAGCGGATTTCTTATTTTTTTCCTGTGATCGCAGGTCTAGGAACTGGGCAATCAGTATCACTGCTGCTGCTTTCAAAACGATTATGACGTATCTTTCTGCGCTTCCGGTCTCGTCTAAAGGGCTGTCTTTACTGTCGGAGTTGCTCTCAGAGCCTTCTGTTCGGCTAGCGGATTTCTTATTTTTTTCCTGTGATCGCAGGTCTAGGAACTGGGCAATCAGTATCACTGCTGCTGCTTTCAAAACGATTATGACGTATCTTTCTGCGCTTCCGGTCTCGTCTAAAGGGCTGTCTTTACTGTCGGAGTTGCTCTCAGAGCCTTCTGTTCGGCTAGCGGATTTCTTATTTTTTTCCTGTGATCGCAGGTCTAGGAACTGGGCAATCAGTATCACTGCTGCTGCTTTCAAAACGATTATGACGTATCTTTCTGCGCTTCCGGTCTCGTCTAAAGGGCTGTCTTTACTGTCGGAGTTGCTCTCAGAGCCTTCTGTTCGGCTAGCGGATTTCTTATTTTTTTCCTGTGATCGCAGGTCTAGGAACTGGGCAATCAGTATCACTGCTGCTGCTTTCAAAACGATTATGACGTATCTTTCTGCGCTTCCGGTCTCGTCTAAAGGGCTGTCTTTACTGTCGGAGTTGCTCTCAGAGCCTTCTGTTCGGCTAGCGGATTTCTTATTTTTTTCCTGTGATCGCAGGTCTAGGAACTGGGCAATCAGTATCACTGCTGCTGCTTTCAAAACGATTATGACGTATCTTTCTGCGCTTCCGGTCTCGTCTAAAGGGCTGTCTTTACTGTCGGAGTTGCTCTCAGAGCCTTCTGTTCGGCTAGCGGATTTCTTATTTTTTTCCTGTGATCGCAGGTCTAGGAACTGGGCAATCAGTATCACTGCTGCTGCTTTCAAAACGATTATGACGTATCTTTCTGCGCTTCCGGTCTCGTCTAAAGGGCTGTCTTTACTGTCGGAGTTGCTCTCAGAGCCTTCTGTTCGGCTAGCGGATTTCTTATTTTTTTCCTGTGATCGCAGGTCTAGGAACTGGGCAATCAGTATCACTGCTGCTGCTTTCAAAACGATTATGACGTATCTTTCTGCGCTTCCGGTCTCGTCTAAAGGGCTGTCTTTACTGTCGGAGTTGCTCTCAGAGCCTTCTGTTCGGCTAGCGGATTTCTTATTTTTTTCCTGTGATCGCAGGTCTAGGAACTGGGCAATCAGTATCACTGCTGCTGCTTTCAAAACGATTATGACGTATCTTTCTGCGCTTCCGGTCTCGTCTAAAGGGCTGTCTTTACTGTCGGAGTTGCTCTCAGAGCCTTCTGTTCGGCTAGCGGATTTCTTATTTTTTTCCTGTGATCGCAGGTCTAGGAACTGGGCAATCAGTATCACTGCTGCTGCTTTCAAAACGATTATGACGTATCTTTCTGCGCTTCCGGTCTCGTCTAAAGGGCTGTCTTTACTGTCGGAGTTGCTCTCAGAGCCTTCTGTTCGGCTAGCGGATTTCTTATTTTTTTCCTGTGATCGCAGGTCTAGGAACTGGGCAATCAGTATCACTGCTGCTGCTTTCAAAACGATTATGACGTATCTTTCTGCGCTTCCGGTCTCGTCTAAAGGGCTGTCTTTACTGTCGGAGTTGCTCTCAGAGCCTTCTGTTCGGCTAGCGGATTTCTTATTTTTTTCCTGTGATCGCAGGTCTAGGAACTGGGCAATCAGTATCACTGCTGCTGCTTTCAGAACGATTATGACGTCTCTTTCTGCGCTTCCGGTCTCGTTCAAAAGGGCTGTCTTTACTGTCGGAATTGCTCTCAGAGCCTTCTGCTCGGCGAGCCGATTTGTTCCTTTTCCTGTCATCGCAGGTCTAGGAACTGGGCAATCAGTATCACTGCTGCTGCTTTCAGAACGATTATGACGTCTCTTTCTGCGCTTCCGGTCTCGTTCAAAAGGGCTGTCTTTACTGTCGGAATTGCTCTCAGAGCCTTCTGTTCGGTGAGCCGATTTCTTCTTTTTTCCTGTCATCGCAGGTCTAGGAACTGGGCAATCAGTATCACTGCTGCTGTTTTCAGAACGATTATGACGTATTTTGCTGCGCTTCCGGTCTCGTTCAAAAGGCTATCTGTACTGTCGGAGTTGCTCTCAGAGCCTTCTGTTCGCGTAGCCGATTTCTTCCTGCGATATCAATGGCTACTCTTTCGAAGGGAGGCCTGACATTATACTGGTGCATTTGACCACAATTCCTGATCCGTGGTCCCTGACTGGCTGTACATATTTCACACGGTCGACGCCATTTCTCAATATCGATTCTTGCTTGGAGCCAGTAGAATCTCTGCCGAACCTTGTTCAGAGTTTTGTTGACACCGAAGCGACCAAGGAAACCGATAGTTACTGAACGCTATTGACTACTTCACCAAGTGGCCGGAAGTTTACGCCATTCCAAATTAGGAGGCTTCGACAATAGCGGAATTTCTGGTTGCCAACTTCTTCTGCCGCTTCGCCATTCCTCGGGAGTTGCACAGTGACCAAGGCCGCAACTTTAATCTCATCTACTGCGAGAAGTTTTGCAACGCCTGGGAGTGAGCAAGACGCGCACCACACCCCTGCACCCACAGTCGGATGGTATGGTGGAACGCTACGTCAAAACCATCGAGGAGCACTTGCGGAAGGTCGTCGCATCCCACCAAAGGGACTGGGACGAGAGGTTACCCCTCTTTCTCCTAGCTTACAGGGCATCCACTCACGACACAACGGGCCTGACCCCTGCTGGCCTAGTGTTCGGACGAGAACTACGACTACCCTGCGACCTGCTGTTTGGAGTACCCCCAGACAAAGAACTTCCCACAACCGATTATGCAGCAGACTTGGTGGATCATCTGCACGACATCCACAATTATGCCCGGAAACACCTGAAACTCGCCAGTGACCGGATGAAAACTCGGTACGATAAACTGGCCAACTCCGCAGGTTACGGCGAAGGCGACAGAGTTTGGCTCTATCGCCCAACCCGCAGAAAGGGGAAATCGCCGAACTACAAGCATCATGGGAAGGTCCTTACAAAGTAGTGACCCGGATAAATGATGTGGTTTACCGAATCCAGAAGACCCCTAGGTCGAGGATGTTNAACTCCGGACAGCGTTGCTGGCAACACGGCACCAGACAACAATGGTGCCTATTACGTGGCTGTTTTCTGAGTTGTCCGGAACGAGGCTAGATACGGAGCAGCGAAGACTATTCACAGTCAGTTCCGAGTTAGTTCCGAGCAAGCCTACGAGTTAGTTCTCCAGTCAGCAGTGAACGAGTGATAGTTCGTGATAACCGAGTAATAATTGGGAGTGTGTGACACAGTTGCACTTGTTTAGCTCCCGTACTGTAAAAACGTGTAGACTACTGAGAACAGAGTGAACAGATTATTGCGAAAAGTGTTATAAAGTGTGAAACCCCGCAACAGTGTTATAAATAATTGTAGCCGAGACTGGTAGATTGTTACATAAACCAATTAACAATCTCTACGGCGTCTTCAGTGTCTAAACACATTACAATATATTCTGTCTAGTATGTAACATTACTCTGTAATTTCTGTTACAAATAATTAAAGGCAATTTGAGAGACTGAAACATGTAATACCATTGAAGATGCCACACCAGGGCACCATTATTCACAGATCTTGGTCGCTTATAGAAGCAGAATTGTGTTGACTTCATTAAAATATTGGTTTATTTGACTCTGATTTTCATATGCCTTCAAATCTGGATATTTTAAATAGTTTTAAATGCTGAATATGAAGTACATCATATGTATGTATGTAGTGCTGTTATTTCTGTGTGTATACTGTTCTAAAAAGAGAATTAAAATCTTGAACTCCCTGAAGTAATATTAATTTAATTAATTTGGAGGAAATTCATATGTACAGTTCTTTTTTCTAAAAACATATTCGCTGGCCAAGCTCATTTTTGGTCTTTAATAAATTAAATTAACATAGACTGAGGGTGTATGAGAACAGGGTGTTGGAGAGAATATTTGGACCGAAGAGAGATGAAGTGACAGGAGGTTGGAGAAAACTGCATAATGAGGAGCTTCATGATTTGTACTCTTCTCCAAGTATAATTAGAATGATCAAGTCAATGAGGATGAGGTGGGCAGGGCCTGTAGCACGAAGAGGGAGACGAGGAATGTGTACAGGATATTGGTAGGAAAGCCAGAAGGAAAGAGACCACTTGGAAGACCAAGGCATATTTGGGTGGACAATATTAAAATGGATGTTAGAGAGAGATAGGATGAGATGGGATTGGTTGGATTGATCTGGCTCCGAATAGGGACCAGTGGAGGGCTCTTGTGAACACAGTAATGAACCTTTGGGTTCCATAAAATGCTGGGAAATTCTTGAGTAGCTGCAGAATTGGCAGCTCCTCCAGAAGGGCTCAGCTCCATGAGTAAGCAAGTAAATAAGTAAATTAGATGTGAGACTTCTGATATTTGCTTGTAGGTACTGCCCCAGAATAAAATAAAATCAAGTGTTGCGTTTGGAAGGGAACTTTGAAGAATACTCTGTTCCACTCACTACTACACTCAAGAAAACTGAACCACACATTAAGACTTATGGTCACCATTCAGCAGACAAGCAGAATGAGTCAGTATTGGCTGCTTGTAAACGTCCGAACAAAGGTGATTATGATCACTATGATAATGATGATAAGAAATCCAAAAGACGAAATTCAAGTAACCAGTCTTATTCATCATCAGATACAAATGACAGTGATTATGACACAGAAAATTGCAATACAAACAACAGATGTCATTCACGTAGTATCCCTAACTCAGAAAATGGTCGTTCTGGATCAAATTCTCGGCCGAATAACAGAACTAACGACCCTAAGGGCTGAAGTGTTAGAATATCATTGGGTGGCAGAACGAAAGCAGACGTGAAAATTTCTAATGATGATAGTTCGCATTATAAGTCTGAAGATGCAGGTATGGAGGACAGACTACCAGTCAACAGACACAGCAGCAATAATAGCAGATTTTCTTCTAAATCGGCTCCAACAAAGCCGCAGGTTTCAGCACGTTCGGAAGAGATCTCTCCGTGTAATCAGAGAAGCTTACAATATTGAAGATGGCGCATCAGCTGTGAGTAACTTCTTGGCGTACTTTCAATATGGTGCATATTTAAATATTGTTACGTGATTTTTTCATGAGCTGGGATAGCTTAGTTGGTATAGCGACTGGCTGTGGGCTGAATGACCGAGGGGTTGGAGTTCGAGTCCATTTATGGTCGCAGTTTTTTTTTTCCCATGTCATCCAGACCAGTTCTGGGGTCCACCCAACCTCCTATCTAATTGGTACCAGGGGTTCTTTCACCCGGAGATAAAGCGGCCGAGGCGTGAAGCTGACCACTCACCTCCAACCAGTGCTGAGGCCAAGAAAATATCGACCTATACATCCCTTCCATGTGCTTAACTATTTAAGCACTACGCCATGAAGACGTGGATGTATAGATTCAATTTTCTTGACCTCCGCACTAACTGGAGGTGAGTTGTCAGCTTCGCGCTCCTACCGCTTTACTCCCGGAGTAAGAGCCGTCGGTACCAATTGGATAGGAGGCTGAGTGGACCCCAGAACCGGTCTGAACGACGTGGAGAAGAGAAAATTCTTGAACCTACCGGGATTCGAACTCCTAACCTTCGGTCGTCCAGCCCGTAACCAGTCGCTATTACTGGCTACGCCATCAGGCAAACTCTGTTATTATCTTTCACTGTTTCAGGGGTAAAGAAGGCAATGAAATGCAACTGGAATGTGGATTAACTTGATTCGAAAGTGAACAGCTTGAAATTATATGTGTGATATTCCTGTTATCCTAAATCAGTACCTCATAAAGCGTGTGCCACGGAGTGATCTGCTGTGAGAACTACAGACTACAGAAATAATCGTCAATACTAATTCAGAATAACTGGGTTTTGGGCTTCATCCATCGTCCAGTATTCTAGAAACTAGAAAACACAACAATTCGGAAACAGATCAGTTTTCCGAAACGTTGTGTTTTCTAGTGTCTAGAATACTGGACGATGGACAAAGTCCAAAAACCCAGTGATTCTGAGTGTTATACACAATCGTCAGAACCATTTAGAATCTAGTGGGTGCTGATTGTTGACTGTTTAGTGACGTGTATACTTTGTACGGATGAATATGATTGCTGTTACATTCAGAGCTTTTTATTCCCGCCGATGTGGATACCTACCTGCAAACAGCTGTTGCGCTTCGGTAAATCTGTCAGTGAATAAAAGTCGTGCAGTTGCCGGCGTCTGGAACCAAGCGTAACAGTATTGGCAAATGTGTTTTCATGTAGTATGCTCTGTATATTTATTGTGCATTACGAGTGGGGTAGAAACAAAATGATTTTCTCTGCAACTTCATGTACTGATGTTGGAAATTGGGACAGGCTCAGAGAAAGGATAGTACGGATATTTGGAAATGTGTTTTGTCACTCAGAGACAATAATTACTTTACATGGTCTGTGCAGGTTAACACGAATGCAAAAATTATTAAAGAAAAAACTTACATATTATTACGATAAATATAAAATTATTATTTAATAGAAATGTTTACCCCTGAATTATTAAAGATGTACTGGAAGAATACTGAAATTACATACCGATTACCTTATTTTTAGTTGTTTGTATGACGACTGAGTGAAATACGTCATATTGTAAACGGTTATCGATATCTCGATGTATGAATCATTTTCGTTCTAGGTTTTCTTCCAGTTAAATATTCGTTAATTCAGAGGCTGGAAAATTTTCATACAAAATATTACAAAATTTCAGACAATAAATATATAACAGATATACAGTATTATAACACGCACCAAGCTTAATGCTATCATTTGGTTCCTATTGTCGACAATCGAGTTTTGTCGATTCTTCTTCCTTGTTACTGAACGTGTTTTAGCACTGCTCCACTCAGAGATTACAATGAACCATTGTGTTAGTCGTGATGCCTCATAGATTTGTTGTTCTTTGGCTTTTAAAATAAAATACTCTTATTCTGTTAGAATATATACTTATATTGTCACCACAACTTTTCAAGAAATGAAAACAATGTAGTCAAAATGAACTACACGAGTCCACAGGTTAAGTAAAGTTGTCCGTGTGCTTAATTAATTTAGCATCATGCCAAGAAGACGTATACGGTCGTGGAGGTATAGCGCCACTATTCTCGACCTCGGCACAAAATGAATGCGAGTGATCAGCTTCACAATCCGGCCGCTTTACCCCCGTGGAAAGAGCTCCCGATACCCATTGGATAGGAGGCTGAGTGGGCCCCACGGTCAGTCTAAATGCTCTTGCCGGAAATGAACCCTCGGCCGTCCAACCCCTAGCCTATCACTACGCTGACTGAGCTATTTTGGTTCTACTAAACGTGTCTAACTGTAGTAGTAACAATTTCAGTAAATCCAAATAGTCATATTATGGGCTGTAACACCGTGTAGTCTTCTATGTTGATACCGAAGTTTTGGAGTAATATAACACTTCCATCTTCAGGACTGGAGTTTTTAAGGTGAAAAATATTTCGGTTATTTTGGCAATTTGCAAGCAAGGTTGTCGCGCAGACCCATAGAAGGGGGAGGGGGAATTGAGCCCGGTCCGGACCAATGGGAACTGAGTAGGAAAGCACTATGTTTTTCGTTACAGAAGAGAAACGGAATTGGGGTAGCACTCCATTTCCTAACCCACTTCCATGGGTCTCAATTTCTTGCAACCTGCTGTATAACCGAGCTAATTCATACCCCGAAGCTGGATGCAGCGTGTTCCTCCGAAACGCCAGTATCTGTCTCCAATACTACACTGCGTCACATTTCACAAGATATCAGTATGAAGATAACCATCGCGAGGAATTAAAAATTTATAAAATTTCGGAAATTTTTTCTTCGCAGTAATTTTATATTTATTCTGTCTGTAGCTCACCTGATGTACCAGATGATCAAATAAAGAAGGATTTGAAGGTCGTGGTCTTCTGGGTTGTTACGGCATATAGGCTGGAGCGTGTCTACCAAATAACACGAGGTCACATCCCAGAAGACCTCAGATCTCACAAGGAGGCGTTGAAATATCTGATCTGACAGCTAGCGAGCCTGGCAGTAACAATTCGGAATTTATGAGCTGGCAATGTCTGTTTACGTACATTTACCGATAATTTATTTACGCTGTTGAAAGTGTGGTTAGAAGATTCGTGCAGTTTAGAACTGTCTTTTTTTTTTATGGCAGACATGTTCCTTAAACCTGACCACAAAATAGTGTGACATGACAACGCGAATAGCGTGAAGTGCGGAACGGTTGAAATTGATGTTACCGCGAAGGTTATCGAATGGAAGCAGCACGAACTTCGCTTCATTCAGGCCGGCCATGTTTGCTCCACGTTATGGTGCGTCCTCAGATGGCGGGACAGAGCGGAGGCTTTTAACTGTAACATGTACACACAACTAAGTGGGTCAGGACACTGAACAGGAGACAGAAGGAGAAGGAAACAAAAAATAGTCGAAGAAGGGGAGATGGAATAAAAAGAGAAGATAGGAGGAAGAGGAGTAGAAGGAAAAAGAGAAAATTGAATAAGAAAAGAATGGGGAAAAAGCGAAGGAAAGCAAAATAGAAGAAGAAAATAAGCAGAAGAAGGGATAAGTAAGAAAAGAAGAAGAATAGGGGATGAGTAGAAGAGAAGAAGAGGAATAAATGAAGTAGGAGATGGAGGAAGAGGAGAAAGAGACGAAAAAACAAGACTACAAAGTAATGGAAACGAAGAAGGATAATAACGAAGAGAACGGGAAAGAAGAGGACAGTAATGAACAAGAAGCGCCTTGTATCTGAAAGGGATAAGCAAATAACCAGGAGTAGACAGCCGATAATGGGTAGTACTTCAGATTTTGAATTAGAATTAAGTCTGAAACATTATGTTTATAATGTTCTGTTATAAATGATTTGAAATTGGATGAAATCCTGAAAAAATAAAAAACAGGCACTTAGAAATATCAGTTGTGAGGGTGGGAAGAAGATGAAGCTGGCTCAGGATCGTGACAAGTGGCGTGCTTTAGCAATATCGGGTCCTGCGGCTATGTTATTTTCTTTAGCTATAGCAAGACGGATGTAGCATTGTGCATCAAATCTATCGTCACGAAACAGAAAGCGATAAGAGAGTAGAGCGAGGAAGAACCGAAGGAAAGTGTCTGTTCCATTAACACGTCAAATAAAAGAAACTGAATTCTGCAATTTAAAAAAGAGAGATTGTTTCGCTCCATTTGCTTTACGCTGCCTCTTTCTTAATAATGGACTCATTATCTTCAAAGGAAAGTTGTGGCTACGAAGTGCACTGTAAAGTGTTACAAAATAATTTTCTATATTCATGTATTCTTTATGGCAGCCAGGACTAACAGTTCCATTGTTTCTCAGCATAGGATTCGAAATGTGGGGGATTTGCGTGTTCGCTTGATGTTACATGTAGATTAGCTGTATTTCTTTTTCCTTTGCTTATATCACTAGTCCAGTGATAGTTCCAGCCATTTCCGACGTATTCAACTAAATAGGTGCCTCCCAAACTTTTCACACGTGGACGGAAACAATTTCAGTTTCCGAAACGTTGTTTTCGGAACATTAATCGATGGATAAAATTCAGAAACTCAGTATTCCTGAGCGTGATATACCATCATCAGAAAACTTCGGAATTTTCACAAAGAAATATTCGATCCCAGAAGTTTGTATACATCCTTACAGTAGCTTGTAGAAGCATAAAGTCCATTTAAATAATTAAAAATCCAGTTTCTGAGAATTAGAAAACACATTGAGTCTCCTTTTGGCTTATTTTGGACTTCACCCATCGTCTGGCATGTAAAAGACAAAAGACCACGACGTTTCGGAGACTGGATCTGTCTCCGTCCTCAGATGGAAAGGGAAGGATAAACCTACTCAGTTGGGCCCGAAAAGTCGTGGTCCTTTGTCTTTTACATACCAGACGATGAGTGAAGTCCAAAATAAACCAAAAGAAGTACAGTATACACCATCGTCAGAATTCTTTCAAGTCTAACATTGAGTCTCCATTGCAAATACCATTCAGTTAATACTGCTTAAGGAAAAAAAATCGTTGCTTATTTGTGAGTCTCGTATGAAAACCATACGCACACTCGATGCGGAATGTGCAGAGTTGTTTAATGTTCAAGCAGGTGGTATATATAGTAACCAATGTATTTTAAAATCCACCAGACTCGACAAATTATTCTTGTGAAATAGTTAACTGTTTTGTGAAGGTGCTAACTTGATGTAACGTATAGCTACAGATATGTATAAGTATAAGCTATATATACATATGTATACTGATTGTCTGTAGCATGAGACAGGCTCAGATAACATGCAATAGAAGTCCAAGATTTAATAACAGTACTACAATTTACTTTTCTTTCAGGTTTTTACCATTCCTCACTGATCACCCTCAATATCCTCAACAATTCATGAATCGACTTCTGGACTCTGGGCTGAAGGAAAATGATGCTGCTGGCAGATATGTACAGCACAGTGTTGTATCATTCCACTGAATTCATTCAACTGGCGAAGTCACGTTTTGAAGCCCTCAGAAAACCTAGGGCAAAATCTAAATTCATTATATAGTTGTTTCATAGATGTACACTAGATATCTTAGAAGTACCAAGGCCCGGTTGATCGTGTTTTGATCGTTTCTTTAAATAATTTTTTTTTACTCCATCATACAATGGTTTAACGTGTAACTGACTTAATTTCAGTGTAACCTTCAGTAATCTTGAAGTTCTAAATATTTTCAAAGTAATGTTACTGAAAAAATGTTAAAAATTTGTGATTAACTTGACACTGAACTGCATAAATAAATTTAAGGTTTAGTATAGTTTAAAATTAAACGATGCCATGATTTCCATAGTTGCCATCAGCGTGGAAACCGTGTTCAGGATGTGCTGAATAGTTGACAATCTGCAGCTTGCCATGTTTGTTGTAAAACCCATAGTGTCCCTTCACATGACCGTGTGTGTCCCTTTCTTCGTATCGGAACTGCCTATTATGCCTGTAAATACAGAAAAAGAACTGCAGTTCTATTGCGATAACTTACATTCTATCAGTGGAACTGGAGCCCTGTTGTCGCGTCTGTTCACGGAACAAATGACATCACACTTCCGAAAAGGAAACCCACTCCTCCTTATGAGCACTATTTCCCCCCACGATAATTGAGGAGCTATTTCAAGTAAATGGCGGCTCCGGACTAGAAAACTGAAATTAACGGCTGTGGGGATTCGTTGCGCTGACCACGCGACACCATCTATCCGCTAAAGTTGGCACTAACTTAGCTGAAAAACAGCAGTCGCTAGGTCGGTATAGTTTGCTTGGCGACTCAAGCAAAGGAGTTTGTTTTTGTTTGTTTGTGAGACCAAGTTTATCAGCTTACATCAGCAGAAACCGGTACGTTTAGAAATAAACTGTTACATCCATTGTCAAAGTTCAGTATTGGAGTTGTTGATTTCACTTCCCATCGACTCTGCTTCATGGAGTCAAATTGGTACGTCTTCTTCCACCGAACGTTATAAGTTCTTTGAAGTTACGAAAGAGACAATGAAAGAAAGAAGCGGGAAGGGCGAAAATGGAGAAGATAATAAATAAAGAAGAACGGAGGTGCACTTACCCTTTTCCTGTGTCAAAGCCGAATTTGTAGGAGTGAGGGCCATGCTGCCCATGCATCTGAAATTCAACTCTGTCTCCCCCACCGCCTCCACCGCCCCCGACGCCATAGCCGCCGACGCCTGCAGTTATGCCAGAGAATCCAGTCTCTGAAGTGATCTGATAATCATGACAAGTGAAGATATTTTAGTAAGAATTGTGTCATGTTTGTGTCTTACGTAAATCTGACGTAAATTGTACAATGAAGGTTCATCTACAGTGCTGTACTGTCATACCTCGTGTAGGCAACCTTAGGAAAAAAAAGTCCCGTGTATGTCTGAATTTCTCACCGGAGTATGTATAGTGGAATTTTGTTCGCAATACAACGATGACGTAAGAGTCTAGTCATTATGAAGCACCTCCTTTCCTATAAAAGAGGGAGCATATGAAGGATCGGAAGTTTCTTCAAACCAGCATGTACTCCATCGTGTAATGAGTCTTGGCTATGCAGTGAATTCCTACGGATCTTTTAGTCAAATCTGTGTTCTAAAACTAATATTTTCTTGGATACAACGCGATACAGTCTGGTAGTTTACACCCGTTTCGGAGGGATATGTTGCCTCCATCTTCAGGGTCGAAGAGTAAGCCGGGCAAGCGAAGAGTAAGAACAGTAGCCCAAGTGTCCGTCCGTGTTCTTACATTGGACTGGATGCATTCTCATGGCTTGTGACCCATTATGGACCCACGACCAAATTTTACATTTAACCTCAGGTAAAGCTATCTCTGTGACAGGCCGTGAAGGCCTAAAGTGTTGTGAGAGGTAGCGGCTCCCACATTATCTAGACAATCGACTCAAAGACGGCTGTGAGGTTGTCAGCCCTACGCTCCGTCCGCTCTTTACCCCCAGGAAGATTCCTGGTACTCATTTCTGTTAGAGGCTGAGTGGACCCCAGCGCCATAGTGCGGCTGTAAGAATTAGGTCAATTGAAAAAACAAATGACCTCATCGGGAATCGAAACTGTGGCCTCCCAGCTTGTAGCATAGTGCCTCAGCTAACTACGCTACCGCGTGCCCCTTTTATTCGGTATACATATATGTGGAGTGGTGTTCCTTCAGAATAATTCTATCTTGTTGGATATAACACTCTTTAGTCTGCTGAGAGAGATCTGCTTGCCGCTTGCTTCTTGCTGGTTTGTTAATTTGTTCACTCAACACTGAAGATAGAGGCGACATTTTCCTTCGAAACGTCGGTTGACTTAACAACGGACTACCTGGCATTATATCCCAGAAGCGATAACTCTTCATCTTAATTCATTGTTTCAACGGAGAAAGGAGGGAAGAAAGTAAAGACATGAAAGGAAAGGGAGAAATTGGTTGAATAAAGAAGATACGAAATAAAAGATTGTACATCGATATTAAGATAGATTTACGACTATTAGTGTTTATGAATTGAGTTCGTACTTCTCAGAAAACACATCGACCGGTTAATGCTACTTCAGGAGGCACTCGCTTGATTTTCCGAGAATCTCACCAAACCCATAAACAGGCTTTGTGGGAAACTGCAGAATTTCTTTAAAGGTAAAGGCAAAGTTGTCCCTGTGCTTAACTAATTAAGCACTACATCATGAAGGCGTATGTGGAGAGGATGTATAGATCCATATTTTCTTGACCTGGGCACAAGCTGGAGGTGAGTGGCCAGATTCACACCCCGGCCGCTTTACCCCCCGGGGAAAGAGCCCCCGGTACATATTGGATAGGAGACTGGGTGGACCCCAGAACAAGTCTAGACGACGTGGAGAAGAGAAAATTCTTGACCATACCGGGACTTCAACTCCAACCTCTGGGTCGTCCAGCCCGCAGCTAGTTGCTACACCGACTGCGCTACCCCGGCGCACAGTAGAATTTCTTTAGGTTACCGAAGATTTTATGTGTAATTATCAGTCTGGTTTAAGAGGTAAAAATGCATTTTAAAGTCCACATTACAATTTGTTGGACATGCGATTTCATTTGTTGTCAGCTGCTGAAACAGATATGTACAACTATGTACAATATATGAGTTACGTGTATGTACACCCCAACACTTACTGTAATCCTAGAGTGTACTTAAAGCTATTTGTCATGCTTACTTACTGAGACACGAATTGGGATGTTTTGTCCGTATTGTGGTCGTAGAATTTATGATGTAATGTAATCTAGTAGGTGGGTACAAATGATTTTTAGAATAATACTTACTTCATCTTCAAGCTACCATGAAGATGGAAGCAAACCCGAGAAGACCACAATATGAACACTAACCGTTGTGCAAACCTCAAATCTTACACCGAACGTTTAGTTTCGAAATAGTTTACTCTAATTCGATTTGGTGCAAGTGCTTTTGAATCTATGGAAGCAACTATTCGTGAGCAAAGCCACAAATTTACTACCGTGCATTTGGAAAGCAGGCGAAATAAGTGATACAAGTAAAGTTTTTTGTTTCTCTCTACCTGCTCATCAATCCCTGGTACTTTTCGTTTTGCTTGAGCGGGGAATAGAGTCAAATCTGCCTTTTGAAAACTGCTGGCTGCCACCAGTGGAGCAGGTAAACTCTGTTCTTTTATTTGTTTTCGTTCTTTCTTTGGTGGATTGGATACGATATCACTGTTAACAGTACTTAAAATACCAGCATCGGTCTTGGGATTTTTCTTTTTAATAGTATCCTTCTCTTTCTCCGGTCGCCATTTCTTGGGATATATATGATTTGGAGCCTTCGTAGTCTTTGCAGGAATTATTGGTTGAGGCAACTGAAGATTATCTTGCGTCTGTTGGGTCACTTTTTTCTCAGGATACTTCAATGCTACAGCTGGAAGCTGTACATTCTGCGATGGAACAGTTGCTGAGTATGGACCAGTAGGTTTCTGCTGAGACACTGCAGGAGGATTCAGGAGCAGATAAGGAGGTGCCAAAGGTAGAAACCCACCAAGTGCTGTGTACTTCTTCTCGCCAACAACGCTTATAGGAACCTGTGAAACGACACCTTGAGTAACTTGAGGGAGCTGATAATTCCCATTTGCTTTATCTTGTTCTGTTATTTGTCCGTACAAGATAGGAGTCACTGCATCTGGAGCTTTCAGTACCTGTTCTGGAACTGGCAGATTATATTTAGCAACAGGAGAAGCCACTGCACTCGCAGAAGGAGGCTCCAGACTCGGCGAAGCATCTGGTTTGTGGTTTGTTGCTTGTTGATTCGTGGCATAGATCGTTGGTGGTGGTGAGGACACAGTTTTCACAGGAATGTCCCCGATTTTCGATGGTTGACGAAACAAAGGAGTGTCCACTACAGCCGTGAGGTCAGGGACTACGCCATGTTTCCCACCTCCAGGACCGTTCCTTACTTGATGATCAAAGTAACTCCTGAGGTTTGAGAAGGGGAAGATCTGCGGTGCTCCGAGGGATGTGGGTATGACACACATTGTCAGAGCCACCTGTTGGAGGAGAGAAACATCACAGGAAGATTAGTGGAACATATTAAATAATCAGTCGTTTCATAGTTGAGGCGGTTAGTCAACCGCCAACCGGGCTTGATCCCAGCTCAAGTCATATGGGATTTGTGGTGGACGAAGTGTGACTGTGGTAGGTTTACTCCGAGTACTTCGGTTTCCTCTACCAATTCTCACTCCACTGACTGCTCCACACTTATCCTCATCTATCATTAGGGGCTGGTACGATAGACCAATTACTGGCCGACGTACCAAGTGGACTCAGTGTCAGCCTATCCCAAGAAACTTAAAAGAAAATAAACTACTCCATGAAATGCGGATTCCTGCAATTTTATGTAAAGAAGTGGATCGTCTAATACAGTGGTTGCCAAACTTTTCCAGTTTCTGGAGAAACGTTCGGAAAACCTTGACAGTCTGAGTACATTTATCCCATCACTGGAACCAGGAACACGATAAGAAATGCAATATGTAATTTAATATTACATCGTGGCCTGTGCATCTCAACAAATAAAAAAACTCCGTGGCCTATAGTCCGCAAGCGAACTATACCGACCGAGCTACCGCCGCTTGTCAGCGATGTTAGTGCCAACTTTTGCCGATAGATGTTGTTACGTTGTCAGCGCAACTGATCCCCACGGAACGTTAATCTCGATTTTCTAGAACGGATCTCAACAAATAATTCAGTTACATTCTTATTTATTTACATGCAAACTTAATAGCCTAGAGGCCAATTACAGATCAAGCGAGCACGAGATTGGAGAAAAATATAAACGACAAAACAAGGCAGCGAGTGGCCTGTAACAGGGAGCACAGAATGTATACATAACTAAAGCTACGTTATAAACTACACTAAGAATTATACAATAGATATTAAACAAAATAATAATAACAATAATGGAAACAATTCAATTATTTACAATATATGTGTCGAGTCAACAGCTGCAAGGCCGATTATAGACACAGCAGTGTAGATACAGGTAGCTATATTATGGACAAACACAACATGAAGACAAAGACTAATCACAGGCAAGCAGTGGAGGAAGAAAGCATATTAATATGTAAAAAAACAAACAAACAAACAAAGTTGATGAAAGACAACAAGAACACGATAACTAAGCACTCCATAACACAGAATATTACGATTATTAAAAATATTATTAAAGTTTAGATTGATGAGAATGAATGTGGTTGAGAGAAACCGCTCCGGTTGCAAATATGTCGAGAGCTTTGCCCTCCGCGTTGGCAGCAAAGGCACACCGAGCAGAAGGGAGTGTTTATTAGAGGTTTAAGCAATGGGAAGCCGCTAAGATTGCTGGGAGGAACGCGAAGACTAACGTTTGCAACAAGGGAAGGGAAAGGTTTAAGGCCACGATAGGCTTGAATTCAAAGAAAAGAAAAAGAAAACGCATAACGACAACAACAAAGTGCTCTAATAGAGTGACTGCCTGGTGTTAGCTTTTAAAAAATAAATCAACGAATAAGCGAATCATCAATTAAACTTAGATGTGGCCTGAGAAGCCTAGCGTGAAGTGTGGCCGCCAGATGAACAAGCAGTTAGGGACACGGCTCGCGCCGCGTCTGTGAGGAAATGCCTGCCTCAACTGAGCCTTTCTTAATCAGTTTCCCAAAAATTTCACCACAAAACTGACACACTTCAATTAAAATTGCGTTATATTGCCTATTGGAATCGAATTCTTGAATCAAAGAAATCTTCAAGCTTATCGCTTTTTCACTTGTCACTGTAACCTGCGCGTTGAGTAAGAGCCGTGATGTTCGTTGGTCTAGAACGCATAATATCCGAGTTTACTATAGTTTCATGGGCTTATCTACCTAACAGTATACTATCACTCTAAACAAACTTAATTCGTTGCATTAATCAGGTAGAACAAAATAAAATTAAATGCGTTTAACCTCGCCTAACTTTATAAAACGTAGCATAAATAAAGTACTGTTAAATTGACATCGCGTTACGGTGAATTTAAACAGCACGGAAAAGAGTTAATCAACGATGAAGGGAAATAAGGATCACACAGTTATACGCTGGTTTTCCCAGCACAGGTTCGTTGTTTTTATTATTTGAAACTTTACTTTGTTTAAAACTCTCTAAATCACAATGGTTACCATATTGTGGCATACCGCCTAAAAGCCAGAATATCTGAGCCGGCGTCCATTGCTAGACAACAGCTTGTTAAAACACGTTTCCGAGACAGCGCGTACAAAGACGTCCATTGCCGAACAACGGCTCAATAAGCGTTCTCCCAGCAACAACTAAAGATAAAAATCAACGTGTTACCTAAAAATGAAAGCGTTCTCCCAGCAACAACTTAAGATAAAAATCAACGTGTTACCTAAAAATGTAAACACGTTTATGAGACAGCGCATACAGAGACGTCCATTGCCTAGCAACGGCTCAATAAGCGTTGCCCAAGCAAAACTACAGATAAAAATCAACGTGTTACCTAAAAATGAAAACACGTTTATGAGGCAGCGCATACAGAGACGTCCATTGCCGAGAAACGGCTCAATAAGCGTTGCCCAGCAACAACTAGAGATAAACAACGTGTTACCAAAAAATGAAAACACGTTCCCGAGACAACGCAGACAACCCTTATGGAAACGAAACCCTTCAAAGAAGTTGTCTTCTAGTCCGTCCGACTTTAGAAGATATGAGATCAGAGGAGAGCAGAGCAGACGTCTGATCAGTGGCGAACGGAACAGAGCTGAAGATCAGATAAGAAACCAGCTCAGCCAAGAACCAGAAGACGAAACGGGAGAGACGACGGACTGGTCAGGTCGCAACGTCTGTAAGACGCTATTTCAGTGACTGTAAAGAGTTGTCCGATAAACAGCTCCGTCTAATCCGGAATCAGCAACTGTACTTGTCACGAAACCCCGGACACGTGACAATATGTACCACCTGTTTTAGGCACATCGTTTTGCCTACAGGCTACATTTATATACGTCATGTGATTCTTAGAATTCACAACGTAAGGTTATCCTGAACTGCAACGACTAATTGGTCTTTAAAATTGAGAAACAATGCGTTTCCTGTGAGGTACGGACTGCATATTTAAGTATCGTCACGTATTAGGAGTTTGCGTGACTTAGAAAACGGGATTTGGATTTGATGATCGAATTTATTGGACTTTTATACAACTTTTTACGACATTTCACAAATCACTATCTTTGACTGGACACTCTCGACTTCTGCGCACACTACACTAATCCATTACTCTCTCTGAACTGTCAGTTATTGTTGGCTTCTTTTTATGTAGCTTCGGGTAGGACCACGCAGAAAACACAACAATTGCCTAGCAACAGATGCCATCTATCGTTGCCTATTAGTTGCAGCGGAATGTGTTTACTGAGTCGTTGCCTAGCAATGGATCTATGTATCACACTATGTACAGGACATGTGTGCAGAAGACTTCAAGCCTGTGTCTATATTTAATTTTTAAGTGGCACAAGCAAATAAATGATATTATTACCATCTTTTGTCTGACAAAAATAGACCCTGTACTGATGCTTCATGGCAGTTGTATTGATAAGTACAGCTAGACTATAAACAGTTCCCGCTGCCTATCGCTCATACAAAAGGACATCCCGTGCTTTCTTATGCATATTAATAGAGTCTGGATCCATAGGTTCTACTCTTGCTGTCCTATTAGTTCGGTGAGACAGATGTTCACTTCCTATACATCCATTTGTTCCCACAGATATTTATGATATTATGAACATGTACCCCAGCGAGCTAATGAGATAATGAGATATGTCGAACCTGTTTCGCTCACAGTGGCCGCGCGGTCTGAGTAATAAACGGTCTTCGTCCTCTCAAACACCGGGATCATGGGTTCGAATCCCACTTGAGGCATGGATGTTTATATGCGTTTATTCTGTTTGTGTTGTTTTGCATGTAGGTAACGGCCTTGAGCAATGATGCAACATGGCAATTGTACTGAAAACTGCTGCAAGATTGTATGAGCACCTCATGCCCTCTCTCTTCATGCTAGAACTTTGTACGCCACCTCATGCCGTTGGGGTTGCTTCGAGGGTTGGTTTCATCATGTGACACAGGACACAGCATTGTTGCTTCGAGCCGTCTGTACACTGAAGTGGAGAAACAGTCCACGTGATCTTAATTAGATTAATAAAGCTTCTGTGATTGTTATAACGCACCTGAAGATTCAGAAATAAAAGGAAATTTCTTGAAATCTTAACGTTTTCTGACACTTCAGATCGAACGGATTGGCATAGTGGTCATGTTCACCATTCGCAATCCAGAGATAATTCCAATCCCGGTGCGAAGACTGACTAATCTGACCGAGATATTTCGTGGTATTCCTCAGTCTCTACAGGCAAATGCTGGATAGTACATCGATTGGAGTCTTAAATATAATTTTCATGCATTCAACAACACAGAGTTCGATATATTGAAAGCGCTGTCAAATAAACCATACGTAAATAAAACACAACCAGTCACGGTAGCCGAGCAGTCTAAGGCATGCACTGTCTTTACTCGTTCGGAAGCCGGGATCGTGTGTTCGAATCCCAATCAGAACATGGATGTTTAGTGTTTGTGTACAGGTAGAGACCTTGCGACGAGCTAATCACATGCCCAAGGAGTCCTACCGAATGTCTAAAGGCGCGTCCACATTACTCGTGCTCGTGCTCGCCAGGCTTGTGCTCGTCGGGAGACTTGTCTGGCTTTTACTTGTGCTCGTAAATCTTCGTCCACACTACTTCAGTTGCTCGTCAGGATTCTGCACTTGAGGATCCGTATATTTACTCGTAGTGTGTATAGGCTGTAGTCGTATTTTAATTTATTGGCTATAGTTTTTAAATTTAAAATTTAAAATTTGCTTGTCTCGTGACTTGTCATATCGTCTACAATACTCGCGAGCATAGCGGGTCACACGAGCACGAGCACGAGTAATGTGGACGCGCCTTAAGATCTCGTAAACCGAATTGAAACGGAGAATTTTATTGAAGTAGGCCAAGGTCCAAATTTCGGGCTCTAGCACCAAAGAAAAAAAAAACACATTCATGTAAATTATACAGAAATGCTTGATCAGCATCCAGCCTACTAAGGACAAATTTTGAACAAGTTCATTTGTTGGTAACGTACCATCACAAACTTGACAGCGACAAGTAGAATTAAATATTTACAGCAATCGACCAGAAAAACGATTATTGGATCGAATGGTACAAAAAGTTAATGAGGTGGTATACTTGGACAGTGGCCGAATTGGTTTCGGTTGGTAAGTATGTTTGTTCCAGTCTCCTGATGCCCTGCTACATGAAACGGTGAAAGTATCCCTCCTGTTTTTCCTCTATACGGGAAAGAAGGAGAGCGGCCAGTGACATTACACGGTCGAAACAAAATGAACGATGAGGTTTGAACAACAAAAAAAAAAGAAGCGAAGTGTCAAACCCGGAGATCGAACACCCATAGCTTTCCCCACAACAAATACAAGGAAGGAAAAAAATGGAGTTCAGAAATTTTGTGAAAGAAATGAAGGAAGTAGAGCGGTGTTCACAAGTACCTCGACGTGCAAGTAGCAAAATATTACGTTCTCTTTTGTAACAGCTAGAGTGCTCTGTCATCGCCTGGTCTTCTCCTGAAAAAGAAAAAAAACTGCACCACCATAATCCAACTCCTCTGCACCAAACACATTGCGGTCATCTAATCACGGATGAAGAGAACGACCGGGCATGTAGCACGCATAGGAAAAATGAAATATTATTAGTAACTTCATTCGAAATATCTGAAGCAAGGGGTTATTTAGGAGATCTTGGCGTAGATGGAAGGATAATATTGCCTTCTGAGTATTATACACCATCGTCAGAACCTATAAGGAATGTTTCAGAATTGTACCTGGAAAATACCAGACATTCCTCTCTATCTGTTAGCAACCCTGACTTGACTCTGTTTGTGACTTTCTTGTGGTATGCGCCATGAGAGAAACAGCTTAAACGCCTTGCTAGCCGCTCATTTATGACTAATTCTCATATAATTCCATTCTATTTAGCTTCTGCGTTTGAAACAGCATCATTTAAAAACCTAATAATCAACCAAAGTAGTTTAAATCAATCATAAAATATTTTCTAATAATATTACTTTTATAACTCTCTATCCGCTGAAGTTGGCACTAAACTTCGCCGACAAGCTGCGGTCGCTCGGTCGGTATAGTTTGCTTGCGGACTAAAGGCCACAGAGTTTATTACTTTTATAAAGAACACAGTTTTATTTCACACAATGAAACTATTCATCTGACGATGGGAGATAAGTTTACTTTGGCAAATTGCTTCAGAGGTCCGTATTTGGCTGGTCTCAGGTCCCGAGCCCTAGGGAGTCTCCCCCTACCTTCAGCCAACCCAAATTATACTTAATTCCTTATTAAGTTTGTCGTCATATTGTCCCAATCTCAGTAATTAAGATACAGTTTGAAGGAAGAGATAAATAAAAATGCGAAAGGAAATGAACTATCGTAAGGGAGTTATTTGAACATCAAAGGCTACGTAGTACGGTTATTATTATTATTATTATTATTATTATTATTATTATTATTATTATTATTATTATTATTATTATTATTAAAAGTAAAAAAAAAAATAAAGCTATCCCTGTAACAGGCCGTGAAGGCCCATAGGGTTGTGAGACGTTGAGGGTCCAACATTTTCTAGACAATCGGCTCAAAGATGGCGCTAAGGTTGTCAGCCTTAAGCGCCGGCCCCGCTTTACTCCCCAGGAAAATTATTTAATTAATTCCTGGTACTCATTTCTGTAAAGATCAACACAACAAATTCGTAATAAATAATCAATAATGTTGTATTATATTTCGTTTTATTATGCATATTTGCTACATGTTTCGACCTAGCTGGATCATCATCAGGTAATTTTTCATATCCCTGTGCTTAATTAATTAATCACATAGCCATTAAGACGCATGGGAGAGTGGAGTTATTGTTCCACCATTCTTAATCTCGACAATAAATGGAGGTGAGTGGTCAGTTTTACGTTCCGGCTGATTTAACTCTTGGGGACCCAGCCACCGGTACCCATTGTAAAGGAGGCTGGATAAACCCCAGAATCTGTCTTGGACGCTTTAAAGAAAGGACAATATCTTGCCCTTGCCGACAATCGAAATCCGGTCGTCTAGGTTGTAGCCCAGTCGCCATATCGGCTGAGAACGAGTATGTGACATAATCATAAGAGATGGGCCCAAAATATTTAACTAACTTTGAGACACCCGAGAGTTCCCTGCGCTATTGAATAAATCCCAAGTCAATTTTAACTGATATTTCCTGTTTTTAGCCCAACGACTGAAAATAACGTGCATAAAGACACCTGAGGATGGCACATTAGTGCTGAAACATGTAGTGTGGAAGTGAAGAATAAGGCGAAAAAGTGTATACACTGTAAGACGGTCAGCATAAACCATGGACATGAATCAGTGTAACAGGACGCTAAAATATTACATGACTGAAAATAATTTTAAAGGTTATTTTTTCTAGAATGTGATATAATTTCGTCTGTTAGATCGTTAGTAGCGTTTCGGCTAAACCTGCTGTCTTCATCTTCAGGATAGAAGAGTGCGGATTCTATCTTTATGGTAGAATACACACACATACCATGAAAGTAGATGCAACAGGTTCCTCTGAAACGTTGGCAAATATCTACTAACTCTGTTGGTCCTATGAACGGATGTAGTACGTTTCTGCCAAAACGTCTGTAACCAGTCTACGTGGTTTCACACCCCAGATGATATTAATCTTCTTAGTAACGACCATGAGAAGTTCAAATCTCACGTCTTGAGTGCGCAGTCTCAGTAACGGAGTGTAATCGCTAAATGCGCGGGAAACCAGAACATCGAGAAGTCGATACCGTGAAACCAGCCCTGCCTCATGCCGAACCCTTTTTAATTTGGCACAATAAAAAGCTATAGAAAGTAGCCTGGAAATGGACCGATGCTTCATATTGGTCAGACACGCGGTCCACTAGACCGCTCTCATGCTTTGTATACGAGAGGGCCAGGACTGGCCACACTCAATGCTATTTTCCATGCTTTTCCCTGTTTCCTCCTCGCAAAAGCCAGAACGGCGTACATCCACGGCTATTTCTTTCCATGTCCTTTCCAATTCATAATTTACTAATTATCCTACGGGACACGCGGTGGCGTAGTTGGTTAAGGCACTATGCTACAAGTCGGAAGGTCGCAGGCTCGATTCCCGATGAGGTAACTGGATTTTTCCATTGACCTAATCCTCCCAGCCGCACTATGGCCTTGGAGTAGACTCAGCCTCTAATAGGAATAAGTAGCAGGAATCTTCATAGGGCTAAAGGGCTGACGGCCGGCGTGTAAGGCTGACAACCTTACCGCCATCTTTGAACCGATTTTCTAGAAAATTTTGGAAACTCGACGTCTCACAATCTTAGGGCCTCCATGGCCTGTTACAGGGATAGTTTTTTTTTAATTTTTTTACCATTCGACACTCTATAATGTGAGCTATTAAAAGTTGCTATAAATAAATACGTGTACATAACCAAGTAAATATAATGAACCTTAGTTGTTCTCATGTCGATGGCTTCTGTATTGAATGATTTCAATTTAGAACCGATAATGAAATAAGTTCAAAGATCTTCGACGAAGGTGTAATACGTGATCCAGAACTATAACTGGACTTCATCTATCGTTTGAGTTTATCAGACGTTTCGGTAATTTATTTCATTTCCATCTTCAGATAAACAACACGAAAGACTTTCTGAGTTGACTCCGTGGTGAACTATGGTATCATAAGGGTTCTGTCTTGTGGGATATAATACCAAGTAGTCGCTTGAAAGGTAACGGACGTTTCGGAAGAATAAATGGCGTCGATATTTGGGGTCGAAAAGTAAGCAAAACAAAAAATAAAACAGCATGAAACAAATAGCTTTTGGTTTCTTATATGACTTCGAACCTGAAGATGCATGCTGTATGTTCCTCCGAAACGTCTGTTGGGTTACACAGAATTACGGTGCGTAAAATCCTAGAAGACAGAACTGTTCATCGACATTGTAGTGAGAATCTAAAATCCAACACGTGGTACATGTTTACAGACGTTTCAAAGGAAAATTTTACCTCCTTCTTCAGGGGAGAAAAGTGGGGAGACATTATTTGGAAAGACTTAAGCAACATAAAATGAAAGCGTTAGCTTTTCATTTGGCTTAGGAAGAGTCTAATGTTGGGATTTTGTGACTATAATAATGGACTGTTAATTTCTGTTAAAACATGGTTACTTGCCCAGCTGGATGGCAGTGTGTTTCTATGCAAGATATCTGTTTTATATAGTTGGATTATGATATCAATTGTCACTTTAAAATTAAGTTAACTGAAGATTTCTATCTTCTGGGATATAACGCCGCGCAGTCCGTTAAAAATAAGCCGACGTTTCCGAGGAATATATCCCCTAAATCTAAAGGTATGAAGAATAAGCTAAGAAAAATTATCTCTGCTAACAGCTCATGCTAGTTCTTGCTTGGTTTGTTCTTTGGCCCTGATATATGGTCGAAATATTCCTCTGAAACGCCGGTTATATAAACGGCGTTATATCGCAAAGATAAAACTATCCATAACCCCCCCCCATGTGAGAATCCTAAATCTTACACATGTTTCAATTAGTATCAAATTTCTGACGACACGTAAAAGTTAATCTGATCAGATATTACGGTTAGATTGTACATAATTTCAGCGCAACCTTCATATACTTGCATCTTATGCAAATAGAACGAATTCAGATAACTGTACTCATACAGCGGTACTGCTGAGTTAAGTAGATTCGAACGGCGACATGTGGTACTTCTCTTTGCGAGTTACTGTACATGAATTTCGTCAGGACACCTACTATCCTGAACGACATGTTTCGTAGTTTTCCTCAGTCCCTCCATGAAAATTCCAGTATAGTACATCAATTATATCACCACCGCTTCCTTTCATTTTTTTCCCTTGGCACTACAGCCCCAGTGGGCCTAGGCCTACCTCCATGAACTTCTCCGTTCAATTCGGTTTTTCTAGATCTTACAGATTCAGTAGGACTCCTTGGGTGGGTGATCAGCTCGTTGCAAGGCCTCTACCTGTACACAAACACAGAAAAGCGCACACAAACATCCCTACCCTGAGTGGGATTCGAACCCACGATCCCGGTTTCCAAGCGAGCGAAGACAGTGCATGCCTTAGACCTCTCGGCTACCGTGAGCGGCCGCTTCCTTTCATATCCCTTCAAATTCATTATCCACTAATCATCTAACCGTTCATCTGAGTTACAGATAGCGTCGTTAAATATACAAGTAGCTGCAATGATAATGATTTCTGCTATTATCGAGCAGGTTTGCACAGCGGTAACGCTCCGGACTTGTGCTGTGGAGGTGCTCTTTTCGAATCTCGTCTGGGTTACTGGTTACGCTAACTTTCGGTGGTTTTCCACAGCAACCCAAGGCACATGCGGCCATATTGTCTCGATTAGACCACAACATCTTCCTTCCAAAACTTCCCACTTCATCAATATTCAGACATGCTGCCAATCTGCGCTATATAATCTAGATACTAATTAAAATTAAGTTGTCCTTGTGCTGAACTAATTAAGCACCATGCCATGAAGACGTAAAGGGGAGTGGATGTATAGCTACACTGTTCGTGATCTCAATACTGGGTGTAGGTGCGTGGGAAATCTTTCCCGATACCCATTGCATAAGCCCCAAATCCGGTCTGGACATTATGGAAAAGAGAAAAATCTCTTACACCTGTCGGGAATCGAACCCCAGCCGTCCCGCCTGCAGCCCGTCCAGTATAGATTCTTATAGCGTTGTATACTCTATCTATGGCTCTACAGCCCGTTGTTGGACATTGGCCGCTTTTTTCAGTTTCTTATTCATTTTACGCAGTCAGCAGGAATCCTTGGACGGGGATCAACCCGTTCGCGAGGCAGCTACCTGCACACAGGACAGAACAAACACAGAATAAACACACACAAACATCATGCCTCAAGTGGGATTCGAACCCACGATCCCAGTGTTTAAGCGAGCGAGGGCAGTTCATGCCTTAGACCACGTGGCCACGGTGATCGGCGCCGTGACCATGGACAGCGCTTTAAATTCTGTTGTGGATACAAAGAGATTTATAATGTAATGAAGTGAAGATATCGTGAAGGTAGTAAAGAGAATTAAGTCCCCCCTCCCCCTCACATGAGCCATGTGTTCTCAGTCCTTGAGACCTGAAGTAAACACGTAGAAAGCGAAAGATTAAGTTCTCTTAGTTCCATGGTTCGTAGGTATGAAGGTTGCTGGCGTATTATTGCTGTGTGCATCTTCCCGTGACGCCCTGTGACAGGATGACACTCCAACAGTTTCGCCTTGGTCAGATGTTTTACAACGAAAAAAAAGCATTATAGACACAGGTTCTAACTTCGTGGCCTGTAGTCCGCAAGCGAACTATACCGACCGAGCTACCGTCGCTTGTCGGCGAAGTTAGTGCCAACTTTAGCGGATAGAGAACGTTACGTGTGCAGCGCAACGGTTCCCCACGGCCGTTAATCTCGGTTTTTTTAACTTCCGACAGAAGTGACTATTCTCCAGGGTGTGAGGCAGCATAGCGCGATAGAAGTTCACCGATGTTTCGGAGGAACGTACTGCCTAAATATTCATGGTCGAAGATTAAACCCAATGAGCGTTCGGGAAAGATCGTGAAAGCTCCAAGAAACCCGTTCGAGCTTTGCTTCTTGCTTGGCTTACCCTTCGACACGAAGATTTAGGCTGCAGGTTCCTTCGAAACGTCGGTTAACTTCTACATGGCTAGACGTCATCGCATCGCAAAAGATACCATTCTTCATAATATCTCAAATGAATGGTAAGGATATGTCTGAACTTGACAGATATTAAATTATCCGTATAATTATCTTGTAAGGTTTGATATTCTGACATCGGTGGTTATGAAGAGATCTATCTTCTGGGAGTTAGGTTCATGATGTGTTGCTTGGATTATTTTTCGACACTGAGGATGGAGTCGATATGTTCCTCCGAAATATTGGTTTACCTTCAACGATAATATGGCTTTATATCTCAGAAGACCGATCTTCTTAAAGAATTTTCTCAATTGTTTTTGAAATTTTGAAACCTGGAACTCGTGTAACTTCTTTTATTGCTAGTGGGGTGGGACTAAGTCCCTTGTACTGCGGCCACTTCTAGCCTATTGTACCAGCCCCAGATGATAGGTGAGGGTGATTGTGGAGCAATTGGTGGAATGAAGATTGACAGGGGAAACCGAAGTACTCGGAGAAAACCTGCCCCAGTGCCACTTTGTCCACCACAAATCCCACTTGACCAGATCGAACCCGGGCCGCCGCGGTGGGAAATAATAATTAAATATTCAGTTTCCTGTGCTGCATGTCTATTTTTTTTTTCCAATGGCAATTCCTTTCCATTCCGGGCCCTGGACTTTTATTCACTTCCGTTATCATTTTACAGACTGTAGGACTCCTTGGACGGGTAATTAGCTCGTCGTAAGGCCTCTACCATAACACAGGACAACACAAACACATACACATACCAAGCATTCATGCTTCGAGTGAGATTCGAACCCTCGACCCCAGCGTCCGAGCGAGCGAAGACAGTTCATGCCTTAGACCGGGCGGCCACTGTGACCAGCGCTGTAGCTCCCTTACAAAGAACAATCAATAATGCCGTTTAGGGAAATAATTGTAGTCTGTTCCGAAGATTACGAGAAATCGACAGACACACTGCGTGGGCCGAGTGGAGAGCTGTTTAATCTGCTTTAAAGAATTAAGTACCCGAAAGAGTACTTATTTATAAGAATTTGCAATTGTATGCTACCCTAGTCTAGACCCACCCAACCCACCTATTCACATCCTGTTTCTCTAGAATCCGGTTTTATATTATTTTTCCATAAATGCCCTAGTTTCCAAACCTTCTCTTACCTTTCGACAGGCTATTGCTAGATGACCGGGGTTCGATTCCCTAAAGGAACAAGATTTTATCTTCTCCAGTGCTCAGGCAAACTCTGGGGCACACCCAGTCTCCAGTCCAATGGATACTGGGGGCTTTCTCCCGGAGATAAAGTGGCCGGGGCGTGAAGCTGACCATTCACTTAATCCCCCATACGTCTTTATGATCTGGTGCTGATTTAATTAAGCACAAGGACAACTTTATCTCATCTCTTACCTTCAGATTTCTTTTCCACCAAATTCTGCCTTAACTAAACTAAATATTTCCATAAAGCAGAGTTCCTTTCCAGGAGCAAATTGTCAGTCAGACTGTCAATTGCTTCTCCGCTTTTTATGAAATCAGACTGTTCATCACCACTCTCAAAACACGGCGCCAGGGTTCAGTCTCAGAGCAAGTCATGTGGGAGTTGTGGTGGACAAAATGGCACTGGGACAGGTTTCCGCCGGAAAATCTCATTTCACCAAAGAGACCCACCTTCATTATTCATCTTGTCATCAACGCTATATAGCCTCGATATTACCAGCGTCGTTAAATAACCAACTTTAAAGAAATATTCGGCCACTTGTCCCTGTCCCGCATCAGCCCAAAATTTCCGCCCTAATTCACTAAGAGTCTTTTAATTTTCTGTTCTACAGCTGCGTTTTAGAGTGGTCTCTTCGATTCAGAGTTTCCTGTTAATATTTTATATCATCCTGGGGAGTAAAGCGCGGTCGGCGCTTAAGGCTGATAACCTTAGCGCCATCTCTGAACGCATTTTTAGAAAATGCGGGAGCCTCGACTCCTCCCAACCCTATGTGCCTCCGCGGCCTGTCACAGGGATAGCTTAACTATTTTTTTTCCCATCCCATCTCTCTCATGCCTTCTACATGCCCTTCCATTATTACATTGTAGCATCCTGTTGTACTTTGCACAGTCTTATGTGTAACACTATGTTCTATGAAATTTATTAAAAGTTTAAAAGTCAATCACTACATGTTTCGACTAATGTGGTCATCAAAAACAAACTCCGTGGCCTTAGTCCGCAAGTGATCTATACCGACCGTGCGACCGCCGCTTGCCGACGAAGTTAGTGCCAACCTTAGCCGATAGAGGGTGTCGCGTGGTCAGCGCAACGAAACCCCACGGCCGTTAATCTCGGTTTTCTAGACCCAAGGCCCTACTTTTCCATTCACGTAGCTCCTCAGTTATCCTCACGAGGCTGAGTGGATCCCGTTCCAGACCCACTACTTCTCAGAAAAATCTTATAGCGCCGGGAATCGAACCCGGGACATCTGGATCTGTAGCCAGGAACTCTGATCACTAGACCACCATGTGGTCATCATCAGGTCTTAAAATTATTGGTCAAGGAAAAGCTGTCTTCTGTTGTTGCGTATGTTGTTAATATACAAGCCTCTCGATGCGCATGCGTGTGTTATGCTGTGCTGTATCTTGTGTTACACTTGAGACTGAAGACGACTAATCGACACTAAATGCCCTGCCAGTTTCGTCCTCCTTTTGTTCAACCTAATAATATCTAGTGTAGATTACAAATTATAAAACTCTTCTTTGTGAAGCATTCTTCTTGTCCCTTACTTCAGCTGTATCGCGCATTCCTCAATCTTCCTCCTTCCATAAGTCCTTTAAAGGATGAATCTCCCCTGAACAAGTCAAAGTCAAAGTCACAGTCACAATTATATTACAACCGACGGTAAGTCGGCCAGTCTTTCTTGGTATAAAGCACTCATCTGGGGGCCAAGGCCCTCTCTGACAAGAGGATGGGTCTGTCGTTTACAATTGTTGCTGGTCCTCGCCAGCGCAGTAATTCTCGGGTCCGAGTCTCGCGGGACTCATGACCATATTTTACTGTCTCAGGTTCGAGACTCCCACAACCTGGAGGACCAGTTCCCTTTATTTATATATCCCAGGAACAGGGTGGACCACTTATACCCCAGGCACTGGGTTCCAGTTTCATTGCTTCCTATAACTCGCAGTGCTACGGTGGAGGTATTAGAATCCAGTTCGTACCTCACAGGAAACACATTATGTATCCGCTACAAAGCCCAACCGGTTAATGCTGTTTAGGGAAACAGTCGCTGTTTATTGCGAGAAATATAAGGAACACACAGATACACTGGGGACAGAAGGCAGAGCTTTACATGCTAGACCAAGTGGTAAATATAGCAACCACTGTGCTTCGCAGCGTTAATGTTAGGACAAAGTTGCACACCTCTACGGAACGATAGGCCAAATTACACATTTTTTAATTTTCATTGTTATATTTTTATGTAACTGTCTCAAAAACAAAATATTCTAAAATTAATGGCAGTGATTTAATCTGCTCTTAATTTCCTCATGAATTAAACTTTTATTTCTTAATGTCTTTCCAAAATATTTGAACTAGAGCACTTCACATAAGTACTGGGTTTCTCTACTCGTCTCTTGACATGGAAATTTAACTAATTATTTATCAAACTTACATTTTCAATTTACCAACCAACATTTTTTTTTTTCGGATTTGAGGTTCTCACAGCGGCGAACATGAAAAGTACAGCCTTCTGGGCCTTAAAAGTGTGTAGAAGTTCACTGACGTCTCCATGTGCAGAGCAGAAGAGTAAGCCAAGCAAAGGAACCAGCAACAAAGATAAAGGAAAGCGAAATATACGGACATTCTTACGAAACGTCGGTGGAATTCTACAGAACTACATTTCGTTACAACTCAGAAATTCGTACTATTGGATTCTTCCATTGAAGAATAACGGCTTTCATGAATTTTTCAGTGCAGTCACTGTTTTCAACAGCCTTCATACAAATATCATATGTAAGCTGATTTAAGTTTTATTGCATTATTAGAACGTTATCAGAATTTTCCAACTAAACTATGTTCTAAGATTGTTCTTACTCGTCTAGCGGCAAGTAAATTAAAAAGGAAAGCTATCCCTGTAACAGGCCGTGAAAGCCCATAGGGTTGTGAGACATCGAGGCTCCCACATTATTTAGACAATCGGCTCAAAGATGGCGGTAAGGTTGTCAACCTTACGCACCGGCCGCGTTTTACTCCCCAGGAAAATTATTTAATTAATTCCTGGTACTCATTTCTGTTAGAGGTTGAGTCGACCCCCAGTTAGGTCAATTGAACAAATTCCAATGACCTCATCAGGACACGAACCTTCCGGCTTGTAGCATAGTGCCTCAACCAACTACGCTTCCGCATGCCCCACTCGTCTAGTGGTTGAAGTTCTTAATAACTCCTGAAATATCTATACCAAAATTTACAACCCAATGCTGCCATTAGAACTTTCTATCAAATAGCATCTTACGACGCTTTTAATATCTAAAGTACAAAGTTTGTGATAGTAGAATTACTGATAAATAATACATTCCAAAGAACCTGGAACGAAACTTTCTTTACAAAATTCAGTCATTTTCCTAGAATTTTCTTGGCGGGACTGAGGAAAATCACCAAAAATTCCGCACTCAGAATAGCTGGTGTTTCGGCCGAGATACGAACCAAACACCTCTCGAATACAAATTCAGAATATTTTCTCGAGACCAGTATGTTCTGTATTTCTGTTCGAAATTATTTAATTGCAAGTAGTACAGTATTTTAATACATACCAATGCTAATATAATCTTCATTGTCTGAAAGAGGATAGTATTATGAATAAATAACGTTAATCTTGACAGCAGCCAATCACACGACCAGTAATCACAAGTTCAGCACCTCACATTACTGTATGAAGTTAAACGGCTAGTCAACAATGGTATCCTCTGAACCGTGCCACACTTCAGCTTATATACCAGCTGTAAGTCAGAACGGTACAAAACTGTAGGAGTCCGCACGGCGCCAAGGACTGCAGGTAAGAAATCGGGGAAAGTCGAAGCACAATGGACTGCAGACAAGAGTGGTAGCCGGCGATGAGTCTGCACAAAAACAAAAGTAAAACCATGGGAAGTTATTGGCAGACGACGGCAAGGATCTTATGCATTGGTAGGCCTGTTCTGTTGCTGTGAAAGTTTTATGCACGTAAATTTGCGGGGATACAGATATTGGTATAACTGATAGGGTAAGAACTTGTTCACGAATAATTTCTTTTCGTTGTAAGAAAATTAAAGAACATTACTTCGAAAATTAATTCTGATGAACGGTGACTAATGGCTGAAAAATTCAAAAAGGTCAGTTGGTAGCGTAGTTGGTTGAGGCACTATGCTACAAACCGGAAGGCTGCGGGATCGAGTCCCGATGAAGTGGATTTTTTCAATTTACCTAATCCTTCCAGCCGCACTATGTCCCTGAGGTCGACTCAGCCTCTAACAGAAATGAGTACCAGGAATCTTCCTGGGGGGGGGGGTAAAGGGAGGCCAGGGCGTAAGGCTGACATCAGCGCCATCTGTGAGCGGATTATCTAGTGAAAATGTGGGAACTTCGACGCCTCACAACCCTATGGGCCTCCACGGCCTCTTAAAGGGATAGCTTTACCTTACCTTGCCAGATTTAAGCATTATAAACTCTTTTAAACTGGCTTAGACCGACGATACATGATGATAGAGAGACTATTGTTGTCAGATCCACGTACCGACAACATTAATATCATCTGTAATTTTCAACTGCAGCCCCTTACCTGCGTACCGTGTTACCATCATCTCATGCAGCATCGTAACAATTTGAATGTACTCATATGTAGAAGTATGATCGAAGTGCATCCTAGACTATAGACCAACGGAAAGGCCTAGGAAAATGTGGGAAAAGAGTTGAGCCGAAACGGACCCATGCCTTGAATCTGATGATGAGATGTTCGGTATAGTTTCGAATATTCTGCTGCCATGTATGCACACGAAAATTACCTGCTTCCGTAAGTGAGGACAGCATAAGAGACACAGTCTGAAACTCTATCATATTATCAGGGCCCGGATTTTGATGACCTGAAAATATTTAAAAAATGACCGAAGAAATCCAGAAAAATGACCTAAAGGAAAAAAGAAAGAACACTACGCTTCCATGTTATTCACATTTCAGCCCTGAGGGCTATACCAGCGGTAGCGTAGCTACTGGCAGGGCCTCCCTTGCTGGACAGGTCAAAGGGTAGGCATCAGACGAAGAGAGACACCAAAAACCAAAAACCAAAAACTGATGCCGGAAGCAGCGTCATCAGTAGCGACTTGAAGCACAGAACAAATGATGCTCGAGATGGTTCAAGTTCGTATAGCAACAGGCGTGACCAGAGTGGTTTGAACGGCTGCTGTACTGCGATGTGGAAAGCAAATGGAAAAACTACCACATTATCACTTTTCCTGGATAGTCTCTTTCCAAAAACAGAAGATCGCATTAAGTGGAGGAACTGTTTTGGAAGAGATTGTGGACCTGTCGTCTGACAGATTACTGATGAATGAATGAATGAATGAAGAAAAATTCCCTAAAATGGTAAAAAAAATGACAAGAAATACCCTTAAAAGTCCAAAAATTTACAAAAAATTACCCCAAAAATTAAAAAATGACCATAAACCTAAAAATATAAAAAAATGACAAAAAATTACCTATAAAATTGACATTTTTTGTAACCAGCAGCTCATATTGAGATTTATACATTTAAGAGCATCGCATAGGATACAAGGAGAAAAAGATGACATGTCATCAAAATCCGGGCCCTGCTTATTACTGAATGGATACAAAATTATACCTAGGCAAGAATCCATGGAGGACCATATGGCTGTGAGACATCGAGGCTCCCACATTTTCTAGACAGTCGGCTCACAGATGGCGGTGAGGTTGTCAGCCTTACGCCCGGCCTCCCTTCATCCCCAGGAAGAACCCTGGTACTCATTTCTGTTAAAGGCTGAGTCGACCCTAGGACCACAGTGCGGCTGGAATGATTAGATAAAGTGAAAAAAAATCCACCTCATCGTGATTCGAACCCGCGATCTTCCGGCTTGTAGTGTAGTGCCCCACTATATGGATATATCATATTGAAATATTAATACGTACATTCAAACTTACTTATACACATACTGTACTGTACATACAAAAATACATACGTACACGCAAACTTGCATATATACATACTCGTACATATAAATTTATGAACACACACACACTCCGTGCCTTAAGTCAGGCGGTTAGTCGGCGGCTTCCCACCATTGCGGCCTGGGATTTGTGGTGGACAAAATGACTTTGGGATGGGGATTTCCCCCCGAGTTTTTCGGTTTCCCCTGCCAATTCTCTTTCCACCGATTTCTCCGCATTCTTTTGTCATCCTGTCTTGTAGATACCAGGGCTCTGTGGCAGAGAATAAGGCGGCCAGGGCATGAAGCTGACCACTTACCTCCATCTAGTCGCCGAATTTAAGAATTGGTGGATCTATACACACACGCCACATAACTGTTCATGGCATGTAGCATATTTAAGCACAGTGACAACTTAACTTGAGGGTTCAACACCGATAATACCAGCATTCGGTAGAGCCCGTAGAATTTCTAGGTTTTTGCAAAAGTTCTGTGTCAAATGACTTTTTAGGGTGAAGGTTTGACAAAACGAAGCCGGGATAGCTCAGTCGGTATAGCAACTGGCTACGGGCTGGACGATCGAGAGGTCGGATTTCGAGTCCCGGTAGGGGCGAGATTTTTCTCATCTTCGTGTCGTCCAGACCGGTTCTGGACCTCACCCAACCTCCTATCCAATGAATACTGTGGACTCTTTCTCCGGTGGTAAAACGGCCGGGGTGTAATTCTGACTACTTACTTCCATCTAGTGCCGAGGTGAAGAATAGATGGATTTATACATCCACTCCTCCATACAACTTCATGGAGTAGTGCTTAATTAGTTAAAAAAAGGTAAAGTTATTTCTGTGCTTAACTGATTAATTACTATGCCATGAAGGCGTATGAAGGAGTGGATGCATGGATCCACATTTTCTTAACCTCAGCACTAGTTGGAGGTGAGTGGTCAGCTTCACACCCCTGCTGCTTTACCGCCGGGAAAGATCCCCAGGTACGCATTGGATAGTGGGCTTGGTGGGCCTCAGAGCCGGTCTTGACGATATGGAGAAGAGAACATTCTTACCTTACCGGTACTCGAACTCTGACCTCTCGGTCGTCCAGCCCGTAGGCAGTCGCTATACCGACTGAGCTACCCCGGCTCACCCTTAATTAGTTAAGTACATGTAAAATTTTCCCTTTTCCCCCGTCCGAAAATGGAGGCTGTGTCTTGCTATGGAGTTGCTAATAATACAATATTGAATATACTGACGTAACTGAGGAAACAAATGTGAAAGTTCGTACGTACCCCAGACCGACGAAGACAGGCGAAGCAAGCAGCGGGCAGAACTATCGACCTTCTCCATTCTGCTGTTGATTCAGAGACATATTGTACTTCAAGGTAGTAATGACAGCTGTGATAGTAATCCGAAAATTGTGTTCAAGTTCTGAGCATGCGCGCTCTCCCGCGACTGACCTTGGTAGTTACCCAGAATTCTCTTCTTTTGAAGATATTACTCGTAGGTGGGTTAAGCATCTGGACACCCTTGCAGCCAAACGTTTCGAGGTGTCCACTAAGTTATATTACATTTTTTAATTGTCACTGTGAGTAGCTCTTCAAAGTCTTTTTGGTCAATATTGTCTTAAATCTTGAGACTCATCAACAGTTCATGAATAATTCAATAAAATTGTCGATTAGCAACCTTTGTCACTGTTTATCAGCAAGTCTGAACGTGGGGGCGGAAAGTGGCAATGACTTTGCAAGATCGGAACACGCTTAAGAGTCTGTTAGTGATGAGAAAACTGTGTTGCGAGACCATTATGAATCTGATATGACACACTTGATTAACTCCCAGTCGTAGTAGGGCAGTGGGTTAAGACAAGACGTCAGTGTTTCGGCTGAGAAGGGGGAAAACTGTTTATACTGTCTTACGGGCCGAATTGTACCTCTCTTTTTGTACCTAATTTCACTTTTAGATATCGAGCTGCTAACAGAAGAGTCAACAGCTTCAAAACATATGTGCAACTTATCTATAACGCTAGAAAGAACGGCAGGACAGAAATAATTTGTAAGTTTTATAAAATTATAGCGGGACTGATGTTATTATGTGACAGCGAGCCTTCGGAACATCTCAGTCGGTAAAATGACGTGTTACGAGCTGAACGGAAGAGGTTCGAATCCCGGCAAGGACAAGAGATTTTTCTATTCTCCCCACCGTCCAGACCGGCTTTGAGGCCCATCCAACCTCCTATCCTATGGATATCGGAGGCTCTTTCCCCAAGAATGAAGCAGTAGAGGCGTGAAGCTGACCACTTTCCTCCAATTACTGCCGAGGTGCAGAATGGTGGTGCTACATCTCCTCTCCCCAACACATCTTCATGAACTGGTGCTTAGGTAATTAAGCGCAAGGATAACTTTACCTTCTCTCTTGTGCTGTACAGATTAAGGGCCGGATAATCCTACGGATATGTGAGATGACATTTTTAAGACCTCTGCAGTAATACGGGTAACATAAGGAGTGCAGATGTAAGGGCAAAATTGGGGAATTTCTTACTGATCCCGGAAAATGGAAGAAAATACAGATAATTCGAAGTAATATTTGAGGAGCATGAATGGGACCAATGTTCATAAACAAGCCGTGACTTATAAAATACTAGACAAAGGACGCATTGGAAGACAAGGGAAGAGATGGAGTGAATCATAAATGAGGCCGGAACAGGCTGATGATTAATCCTCGGAGTAAAGAAGATGAAGATATCAAGAAGAGCGAAAAAACATTCAATAATTATAAATTAGTTAGTAATTTATCCATTAATTACGAAAGTCTTGAACATTTTAGAAAAAGTGTTCGAGAATTCGGATTCCGGAATGAGAATTTTCATGATTTGCCTCAGTACACGCATGAATTAACTTCGAAGAATGCAGTCCCTCTTGAGATAATACTCTCACGAGTCCCGGAACCTTATCCCTAGCCAGCTGAATCACTCCCACATGTTCACACTATATTCCTTTAACAGCCACTTAATAATAAAATGGTCAAGATCAAGGCTTGGGCTGGATTTTTTACTAATCGCCGCTAATGTTAATTTGAAATACTCTAGTTGGTTGAGGGGCTATGCTACAAGCTGGGAGGTCGCAGGTTAAGTCCCGATGAGGTCATTGTTTTTTTTTTCAATTGACCTAATCTTTCCAGCCGCACTATGGCCCTGGGGTTCACTCAGCCTCTAACAGAAATGAGTACCAGGAATTAATTAAATAATTTTCCTGCGGAATAGAGCGCGGCCGGCGCGTAAGGTTGACAACCTTAACGCCATCTGTGAGCCGATTGTCTAGATAATGTGGGAGCCTCGACGTCTCACAACCCTATGGGCCTTCACGGCCTGGTACAGGGATAGCTTTACTTTTTACTTTTACTTACTTCACAATAAATAATCGGGGTAGCTCATAGACTCAGGTACCGGTTGGACAGCCGTGGATTCGGCTTGTAACTCCTGGCAATGTTAAGATATTTTTCTCTTCTCCACACCGTCCAGACCGGCCCTGCTTCTCACTCAGCCTTTTGTCCACTGGGTACTGGCGGCTAAAGCGGACGGGGTGTGAAGCTAACTACTCAACTCCATCTAGCGCCGAGATATAATTGATGGATCCATACCTCCATTCCCGCACACAACTTTATGGCTTGATGCTAAATGAACTAAGCCCAGGGATCTTCATAACACGCAATGAGATGCGACAAGTATCGGCCCCAGATCGCCGACTTATCCTACTATTCTTGAAACTTTTGTATGATAGAACTCAGTCAGGACGACCAGGTGAATACAGGGGCTGTTCCTCAAACCGGTTGGAGGGTGAATCTAGCGACTCACCCCTTCCACTGTGGAGGTTACAAACTGTGGAGCTATATTTAAACATCATGCTGCACTAATTGATCAGTGGATAGAGGTAAAGTTATCTATGTGCTTAACTAATTAAGCACTATGCCATGAAGGCGTATGGGGGTGGATGTATAGATCCACGTTTTCTTGACCTCGGCGCTAGTTTGAGGTGAGTGGTCACCTTCACGCCACGGCGGTTTTACCCCCGAGGAAAGAGATGCCGATACGAATTGGATAGGAGGCTGGGAGGGCCCCAGAGCCGGTCTGGACGACGTGGAGTAGTGAAAATTCCTGACCTTACCGGGACTTGAACTCCAACCCCTCGGAAGAACTAGCCCGTAGTCCATTGTTATACTGACTGCGCTAACTAGTGTCCTTGATAACTTAATATACACACACGCACACAAACGAGCACATCAACAATACAGTCTTCATTGTAGCTTCATATGTTGTTTTTCGATTCACCACTTTGCCCATGTTTTTGTGTAAATTCAGTGACATGCTTTGCCCATGCAGCACCAACATCAGCTATATATCATGATTCACGTAAATTGTTATACTGTACTACTGTATTATATAGCCCGTGAGGCTTGTACGTCCCAAAAGTTTATTTTTAAACCAGTGTGGTAAAGAAACAGTTAAAGCTATCCTTGTAACAGGCCGTGGAGGCCCATAGGGTTGTAGAGACATCTAGGCTCCCACATTTTCTATAGACAATCGGCCCACAGAGGGTGGCGAAAAGCAATATGGCACCTGTTAAAATTTAAATTCTTTATTATTTTATTTTTTTATGATATTAAATATTGTACTGTGTGTCATAATATTCTTCTTTCTTGCGTTCTGTTTTCTGGTTTTAGCAGAGATGTACATTTTGTGTGGTATATTGGTTACGTGTATTCCGGTTGCCAGTGTGTGTTGGTGTGTGTGTGTGTGGAGCTATACCTCCGTACGTCTTCGTGCCTTGACGCTCAATTAAACACAGGGACAACTTTCCTTTCGCATTCTTACGAATTTATGAGACGGAAATGACGAATAAAACCAATAAAATACTGTTAGTGGATTGCATAACCTCCTATCGTAACTTCAAATTCCTATAATCCGTTCACACGGCGAGGTTCAGTGTGATGCTAAAAAGTAATATTTTTGTAGTATTAGAAAAAAAAAGAATAAAAAAGAGTTTCTTTCTATACACTTTACACATACGTCTTGGAAAAATAGGTGTAAATGTTTACTCCAAGGATATCTAATTGTTTATTTCACATTAGTATTACGATTGTATTGGAGAAGATACCGGAGGAATCTCGTAACTTTCTCCTCGTGCCTGGGAACCTTATTGTACTACGCAATTCAACAGAGAACTTTCCCAAACAAAAAGCAGACTGTTCGTAATATGATAGATACATTCCAAGTGATATATGAATCCTTCTGAAGGGTGCCGATGCAGAAGAAACCGAAAAGATATTTCTGAGTTTCTGTGCAGTCTCTTGCTGCTGGGTACATATGTACTGACAGATCAAGCTGTGCGCTTTCTCCCAATCATTTGTTTGCGTCTTCCGCTTTATATGCCTCACAACGTTTTTCTTGTGCGCATGAATGTTGAGTTTGTTGTGAATAATGAATCAGCAAGGTCAAGTTGTGACCTACGAATATTTCAAATGTGTTTGATATTCTTTAAGCAGTAAAAACAGATATCCTTTGTCGTATTTTTCAACAGTATTACTAAAGTCGACAAACCATTTAACTTTGAATTTTTTACGTTGACGTGTGCGAGAGTATAAGAAGCGGTTCTATTTTCTGAAGAAGAATTTTTCTTAATTTCACAATTATGAATAGCTGTAACTGTTGAATTTCTGGTTCTAGTAAAATCATTAATTACCTAGGACGTGGCGCTCACAGCCGCAGAAGAGATTAGTGACAATTCCGTTTACCTTCCGACAAAATAACAGTGACATGTTTTGCGACACACTTTTAAATTGGAAGCGAAGAAAAGAAATCAAGATTGAAAGTTGAAGCCCGTAGAATTTGTGAAACAATTGAGTTGTGTACAGCATAGCAGGCTGGAGAGATCACATGCTGAGAACGCCTGACACCGTCTCAACTGGTTCGAGATTATGCCATGCAGTTAAACAGCTAGGAAGAAACTACGGGAACAAATTTAATGAAGCCAGAACGGAACAAAAATGGGGCTAGTCCTTGTTGTTAACGATCATCTCAAGAAATCAGCGAACAATAACATAGTCACAATTTAATTTGCTGTTAGATCTACATATTTTCGCATTCAAACTATGCAACCCAAATCTGACACATCGATGAATTCCTTAAGTGTCTTGTATTGAGTTCATTTTTTGCCAACGTTTTAAGGGTTAAAGACTGAAGTTACTTCTGTGGGTACATGTGTGAAGAGGGATGCAGGCCATTTAATTTATTGCCCGAAAATTTGAATGAAAATGTAAGATATCGTTCAGTCAAATCAGTGAAACCGCACACGTCCAGTGCTCTGACCTTGCGAGCAACGTTTTAATATACAGATTTTGTTGACCGGTTCAAGGTGACCGGTGCGCCATTTGCTACAAGGCGCATACAAATTATGCGGATGAATCAGCATGCATAATGGCCGATAAGATTTGGAATGAAAGGAAGTAACATGTGGACCGCTTGACGGCATTATGTTTCAAGGCGAGCAGTACGATTCATGCGTGGGAGTTTGTTTATGATTTGTCAGCAGTATACAGCAGTTATGAGCTCCATTAGCCGTTTGTTCTCTTAATACACAAGAAACAAAAACATAAGTGCCGAGTGTTTACTGAGGATAAGTTAGGTGACATACACTTAGAAAATCACCGAAACGTCTAGCTCAAGAGACTGGAGTGTCAAAGTCTAGTGCAAGACCGGCGTTAAACGACATTAAACCCGCGCCTTGCAGCCGCGCGATCCAGCTAGCAGGGTTCGTTTTTACAGTTGGTTTCTACAGTCTGTGGTCTAAGGTGAGATCGATCTGCAATTGGCATTCTTTTCTGATGAAACGTGGTTTCTCTTGCAGGGATACACAAATACACAAAGATAAGAACACTTCATTCCGAACGTTATCGGCTGAGTCATCGGCAAAATTCTTATGCTACTCGCATGAAGCAGAGCACCGGCAGCCGTGAAGCGCAGAGCCGTGGAACCGATCAACAAAGTAAAAATCCTCCCTGTACTAGCGCAAGAAAGAAAAAAAAACTCCTGTATATATATTTCAAGCATTTGATTTAATTAAAAGCTTACTCCTAAATTGCTCAGCAGTCAGGGCCACCATTAAAGCCAGACAATTAAGACCCAGCATTATGATATTAACTACGAGTATGAGAGCTGCCGGCACTGGTCCGAGTGTTCGTGTGTGTATCGTAAAATTATGTGATTTTCCTTAACTAGGGCAACGCCTCTCACAGAACCAACCCAGCAGCTGGAGTAGTGCCGTAATTAACAAGCTGATAGTCAGTCATCTGGTTCAGAAGTTCCCTGTTAGTATTGAACTCGGAAGTTTATTCTCTGCATGTAATGATGAAGAGGAAAATCATACCACCGCTGCCAGGAATCACCAAGCATGTTGGTGTGACTTTATTCGGGAGGTGCTCGGTTTGAATCTCGGCTGTCACGCTGGTATCCTGTCTGAGGCCTTTCGCGATTTCTCTTAGTCTCTCCAAACAAATGGGGGAATAGTACCTTCAATAGTCCAAGACAGTCGCTTTCCCAATCGTGAATAGACAACAGTTCGTCCAGACCGCAGCAGTTAGCCGTTGCCTCAGCCATCGCGGCTTAACGAAGATATAGTTTGAAGATTTGTATATAGATAGCGCACTGTGTTGGAGACCGCACGCTTGGAGACGCTCACTGCTTACGTCATAAGCCATACTCTCTGCGCTCTCTGCGCGCTCTGCGCTCTCTGCCAGGGTTGATCCGTGCTCCCTGCAGTTACTGTCGTCACCACTGTCACCGTCGTCACCGTACCATGTAATGGTAGAATGGAGAGGCTTGCGCGGTAAAAGTGGTGTAATAGTGATAATGGTGAATGCATTTGGGTATTTAATCTTTCGTATTTGTTGACATGCCAATAGTAGTATGTTTTTTGAACGTGTCTGAGAATTATTCTGTGCAAAATGTCTCGAAGACGCACTGCAAAATCGATTTTTGTGGATTTTGGCAAAGGATGTAATTCTGGCCAGGTGTTATCACGTGAAGTAAGTATGTGGTATGCTATAATATGCTGTGCATGTACAAAATGTATGAAATTGCCGAAAGCGACGTAGTACTGTTGGTAAATTAGTAAACGTTGTTCGTGTGAGAGAGATCTCGGAAAGCACAGTGACATTTCGGTAGTTGTACCTCGCGCCTTCGAAGGTTGTCGACGGTTAAAATTGAAAGTAACGGTAAGTTAGGGTGGCGGGTTATAAACGTTATGTCTGTTATGTCCATGGTTTTCAGCCGGAGGCAGATAAATTGCACTCGCCAGTCAGTTCAGTATTCATCATCAATACACCCTAGCCTTGACCTCATACAGGGCGGAGCGGGCGGAGCATGGCCGCCAGGGGGTTGGGGTTGCGTGTCGTGAAATGTAAAACAGGTATGATAAGTGGGGAGAAAAACGAAAGCGTTGTTTTAGCCTATTTTTAGCCGACCTTTTTGGCAGTAGAATCATGTCGCTGTCTTTATTTTAATACCATATAAATGACAACAACGAAATTTTGAGGGAGAAGGAATAAGAAATGTATCGTTTGACTTTTTGTTATTAAAAACATAAAAGAACGCCTGTAAACTTTTTCGCCAGCGTGAGAAAATACCACATGAGAAAAATTGTAGTGTTCAAATGAATTATGATGGAAAAGATAGCGATTACTGGATAAGAAACTATTAAATACGCTGTTGGCAGCAGGTATAGGGACTTCTGTAATTAATGTATGGTGATATTTAAAAAATACGTTTTTTGAATTCAATGTGGAGGGCCCATGTTGCCAGAAAATTCTGAGACAGAATGATAAACCTTTGTAGAAGCTGTTTTCAAGATAATTTCAATAAACACATACCCGCACACACCAAGGTAAAAGGTAAAGCTATCGCTGTAAAAGGCCATGAAGGCCCATAGGGTTGTGGGATGTCGAGGCTCTCAGATCGTCTAGACAATCGGCTCACAGATGGCGGTGAGGTTAACAGCCTTATGAGCTGGCCGCCCTTTACACCCCAGGAAGATTGCTGGTACTCATTTCTGTTAGATGCTGAGTTGACCCCAGGGCCATAGTGTGGCTGAAAGGATTAGGTCAACTGAAAAAATCCACCTCATCAGGAATTGAACCCATGACCTTCCTGCTTGTAGCATAGTGCCTCAACCATTACGCCACCGCGTGCCCCCATACCAGGGTAAAGAGATGGGAACATGTGGATACACCTCAGAGATCATAATGTGATTTAAGAAGAGGGAGTGAAAAATACTGATTTTACATTGAAAATTACTGGGTTACTACTTCAGAGCGATTTGCCTTTTTATGATGGGAGTTGGGCCATTTCCATTTGGGATGAGCCGAATAGTTTTTACAGACTGTAATTTTAGGTGAAACAAAACTAATTCATTTTGGTGTTGGGGTGTACCATATTGGCTTGCTGTTTTAAGCTATATCTCTATATGAAAGACAAAGACTTTCTTGCTGTGAGTCCAATTGAAGAAATCTGATCTTGATGTCATGCTGATCTGTTGTCTTATGTGTTTATAGGTGGAATTTCCTGAATTGGGTAGAAATGGTGTGTTAATTCAAGTGAAGGCCTGTGGGTTGTCAGTCTCCAGAGTCGAACCCACAACATTGTGTCACATTTTGTCAAAGGGCAACAAGAACTTAAATGTAGGTGCAGGACATGATGTGGCAGGAATTGTGGTCGAGACAGGGGAGGATGTTACCACTTTGTCCAAAGGGGACCATGTTGTGGGTAAGCAGGAATTGGCAACATTCTATCCACTGAGGTTTGAGGTTCTTATGATGCCGAGAATTAAGATTGTTGTATTCTGTGTTATGACACTGTATAGTTTTGTAGGTGTTGCCAGTTCATTAGAACCTAACTGTCCTAGACACAACCTTGATCTCCGAATGCTAGTTACAGATGCTACCAAGCTATATATATGCCATCTCAAGTTGTGATCTTCAGATTACAAAATTCAAATTTAGCTCCTGGATTTTTCAGGCAAATCTTGTCATCATTGTTGTCCTCATCATCATTATCATCATCATCGCCACCACCTAAACAGCCCTTTTTGAGCCTTGTCTGCTTCGTCGTGAATTCGACCATCTGGTTTTCACTTCTTTGGATTGGATTTTATAAATGTAATTTTTCTGCAGAGCAAGGTCATCAGCCTTGCATCCAACCCTCCAACCTGGAGAACCAGGTCCCTGTATATGTGTTCGCCAGTGACAGGATGACCCAGTTATGGCCCTAGGCTCCAGGTTCTCCATTTCATCACCTCACAAGACTATGGTGGAGATATTTTAACCTACATCCACACGCAAATCCTGTCATTCTGACTGTTTTAGTAAGCTGGCTAGTCACTGGGGTGTCATACCTTGAGGAGGCAACTTTACAGAAGAGGATTAATTTGAGTTCAACAAGATCTCAGATATGCCAGTTTTGGTTCCTGTCGGATGCTGTAAAGAGAATGCAGTCATTTTCTAATGATGACATAATGATCTATGTTACTTGTCTTGCCATATATATGACCTCTTCCTATGTTCCGTTTAGCTAATTTGTTCTTCATATCTTCTGTTTATCTAATTTTCTGCTTCTTTATTTTCCTTCTATACTCTTTGGATCAATACCTATCAGTGTTTAGGGCCTTCTTCCTCCACACCCTATTTATTTGGTGTATCTTTTTCTCCTCTACTTTTCAACCTCCCCCCCCCATTTATCATACTACATATTACACGGCTTTGTATCCCACAAAAAAAAAGTCTGCAAGCGAACTATACCGACTGAGCGACTGCCGCTTATCGGCAAAGTTAGTGCCATCCCACAAGACATTAATTTTCATAGTCGCTGCCATGAGGACTTCAGATCCTGTACTGAAAAGTGTTCCGAGTAAAATTATTAACTATTTCCCTCTCTCCTCTTGCTCCCACTTTGCAGCATAGGGCTGATTTCTCAGTTTCATCATCATTTTACAGACGGTAGGACTCCTTGGATGGGTGATCAGGTCATCACAAGGTCTCTACCTAAAAGCACAAAATAAACACATACACATACCAAACAACCATGCCTTGTGTGGGATTCGAACCCACGATCCCGGCTTCTAAGTGAGTGACAGTACATGCCTTAGACCGCTCGGCTACTGTGACTAACAAAAGATGTTGATTATCCTTCAGAATTACAGTTTATGTACCTCTTACATATTTTTACTCACCTCCATTTAGTGACAGAATGAAGAGTGATGGAGCTACACCTCCTCTTCCCCATATGTCTCCATGGCATAATGTTTAGTTAGTTAAGCACAGGGACAACTTTAGCATTTCCTTGCAAATTGTTAGACTGCTTGCTCAGTTCATGTGTTCTTCTCTGATGTAGGAATCATTCCTCTTGACTATGGACAGTCTGGATGTGCAGACTATGTCGTGCTTCAAGAATTTGATGTAGGTGAGTACTAGAACAATGTAATACTCCAGTGTTCTTTGTTAATATTCTGTATGTTTGTGTGTCTTACAGATAGTTCATATAATTTGTCTGTTTTGCAGTTATAAAGCCAAGCGGAGTGAGTTTTGTGGATGCTGCAGGGTGTATAGGAGATTCTGTGAAAGCATACACAGCTCTGCATTACCTGGGAAGGCTTAGTTCGGGTGACACGGGTGAGGTTGCAGTTTTTCTTATGAGAAGTCTGAACCCACGAGATTTGAAGCTTCTGGGTAGTACAAGGAAAGATATTTTTCTGCTGGTAAAAATGTGGTATACAGAAGTACATTTCTGTTTGGAAATACTGGAGTTGTTGTAGACCATTCTGTTGATGATATGAATTTCATAGTTTCTGAAGTTTTTACACTTCACATGATAGGACTGTATGCAAGAAGTTTCTGTCCCATGCTTTGACCCGTTAACAATTTTCTGGCCTAACAGTTTCATATCCTTTGTCAGCTGTCATTGATTTCAAATACTGAATTGTACGTAGGGTGACTGCAGAGATACGTATGCTTCTTTTTCAGTGATCGTGCTGGATGGTGCATCTTCTTTTGGTAGCATCTGCATACAATTAGCACATCACTGGGGAGCCAAAGTGTTAACAACTTCCTCTTCAGATGATGAAAAACGTTACCTTCAGATCATGGAAGCAGAACTTGCTCATATAATTGAATTGAACCAGAAGAATTTATCACTAAAATCTGTAGCAATGCTGGAGACCGGAAATCTTGGAGTGGACATTATTGTGGATCAGGGTGTAGCTCAGTACCCACAGGTACAGTGGCATAATTTAAAACCTCCTGTGGTATCACAGTTGGTATAGCAATGAGCTGGACTACTATTAAGATTCAATAAAGGAGAATAAGGTGGATGGTGTATGTAGCATGCATGTAAGAAATGAGAACTGGATGTGAAATTTTAATTGTAAACCCTGAAAGAAGAAACTGGTTAGAAAACTATGGTTTAGATTGTAGGATGATATTAAAATGGATCTTAGAGGAATAGGATGTGAGTGTGTGGATTAGATGGTGACTGATTATGGGCTCTTTTGAAGATTGTAATGAACATTTGAACATTTCTTGACTAGGCAAGTGACTCATGTTATGGTTTCTCAGCAAGGGCTGCAGTCCGTGGAGATAATGAGTGTATGCGTACTTTATTCTTTACAGAGCTCCAGTATTTATGATGATAACAGATTAGAAAACTCTCGCAATCTGTTGCCCTCAAAACACGATATAATTTCGTGTTTAGCTGTTGGGGGCAGGTGGGTCACATCGAAGGCCAATTTGCAGGTGGGTATCGCCAAATATATATATATTAATTTAATTTTATATAAATGTCAAGTATTAGGTCTGGTATTCGTGTAGTAAGTGATGCAGCAGAGAAGAAATGAATGCACAAATTATCTTTCTGTGATCATATTTCGATGAAATTATTCTTATTTAAACATTCTTCGAGCATATTGAATAAACAGACATCTGGCAGTGGGTGGACTTCAAGATTGTATTTTGTTGGGGGGGGCTAACAACTACTGTAAAAAGCCATCATGGTACAAAATGTTAAACCTGGAACCAGTGGATGGCTCTTTTGAAGGTACTAATGAACCCTTGAGTGCTCTAATTGTGGGGGATTTCTTGAGTGCTCAGCAACTGTTAGCTTCTCATGAAGTACTCAACTCCATTCAGTTAGTTTACAAAATTCAGTATCCACACATGTATCGTCCCCAGGGCCCTGTATCTCTCAGTTTATTGGAAGAAGACTCAACTGGTTGAAAGTAAAAAAAAAACTATTGGTGTATTCTGTTAAAAAAGTCCTTGAATGCATATGGATGAAAAGTGTTCTTTCTCTTTCTCCTAAGCGCTCTACAAAGGCCATAGTATACAATAATAGGTTGTAATCCTGGCCTGTCCTTTCCGTTCGTTTCGCGGAAGTGCTGACAATACATATCATAAAACGGTACGTTGATGACTACTCACACTGCAGCTCTTTGTACAAAGCAATTTGCTCAGTTACACATATTTCTAGTTGGAATCTCTTGCTTCATATGACATTGTTGTTCAATAAAACTCCTTCTGTCTTTGGTTCCTCGCCCTTGACCATACAGATAAAGATACAGTTGACGAAAGGTTCTTGGTGAGAAAAGTTCAGTTCTGTGTTGTGCTAGAGTGATTAATTTTATCGCAGTGCCAAAAGCAAAGCCAACTAAATCGTGTCATTTAAAGCAATTTGTAGCTGAGTTTGGAGATGACACATTTTCAACTGATGGTGACATTTTATACTGCAAGATGTGTGACAAAAGTAGTGGCAGAAAAAATTTATGGTGCAAGAAGCATATACGAGCAGTGCAAATTTCGAACAAAACGAAGCCTGTTCAAATGTTACTGCAACAGTGTTCATCTGGAAGTGGAAATAAGTCATCGGATCTTTTCAGAGATCTGTGTGATGCTCTGGCATCTACAGATATTCCGTTTTTGGCTCTGAACAATGGAAAACTGAAAAATTTTCTGGAAGTAAACTGCGGTTGTTCCATCCCAGATGAATCCATACTCAGGAAGAACTACCTTTCCAAGTGCTATAACAATATCCTGGAAATGATTAGGAATAAAGTGCATGCGATGAAGATTTTCGTTTCTATTGATGAGACCTGCAATACGGAGGCTCGCTACGTGGCAAACGTCATCATTGGAACCTTGGAAATTGGTGGACCAGGTGAAGTGTTTCTGCTTACGAGTGAGGTGCTAGAATCCGTTAATCATTCCACAGTTTGTAAACTCTTCGACAGGTCGATGTTTCTACTGTGGCCAGAGGGTATACGACACGACGACGTCTTGCTTTTTGTGACTGATGCATCCCCATATATTGTAAAAGCAGGCAAGTCAATAAAGACGTTTTATACGAAATTGGTGCACGTTACTTGCCTAGCTCATGCACTGCATAGAGTGATGGAGGAAATGAGATCAAGATTGCCTCAAGTGGATGCTCTCGTGTCGAGAATGAAGAAGATTTTCGTCAAGGCTCCAGCTCATAAAATGCATTTTAAGTCTATGGCTCCTGGTGTTCCACTGCCCCCAGAACCCGTCTCACAAGGTGGGGAACGTGGACTGATGCAGCAGTTTACTATTGCGATCATTTTCAGGTAGTGAAAAATATTGTAGATTCACTGAAGACGGAGGATGTGAGGGCAATTGAAGCTGCTCAGGAATAGTTCTCATGCATCGAAATGGAAGGACAGCTGGCCTTCATAAAGGCAAATTTCAGTTCCTTGACGGAAGGAATCAAATGCTTACAGGAGAAAGGAGCAATGCTAGAAGATTTGCTCACTCTGGTGAAAAAAATAGCCAGTGATTTGGAGAAAGTGTCAGGGAACATTGGTAAAATGGTGTCAAAAAATGAAAAATGTTCTGGATAAAAACTCAGGTCATGGAACATTATGCAGCATTTCTTGAATTCTGACTTGGCTTATAAGAATGAAATACATGCCAGGGGCATGTGGTAGCATAGTTGGTCGAAGGACTATGCTACAAGTCGGAAGGTCGCAGGATCGAATCCCAACGAGGTCATTGGATTTTTTTTTCAATTTACCTAATCCTTCCAGCCGCACTGTGGCCCAGGGGTCGAGTCAGCCCCTAACAGAAATGAGTACCAGAAATTTTCCTGGGAGCTAAAGAGCGGCTGGCTCGTAACCTTACTGCCATCTGTGAGCCGATTGTCTAGAAAATGTGGGACCTTCGACGTCTCACAACCCTACGTGCCTCCATGGCCTTTTACAGGGATACCTTTACTTTTACTTTACTTTACACGTTTCATGCCCCGTGCACTTCTTACACAAGTTCTGTGGTTCTTGTGGTAATTGAACCAATCGGAACATGCATTCCAGAATCGTTACACTATGCCTACATGTCCTAACTTTCTGTTTTCTAGCTGGACCCTCCAAATTCCCGCCTCATGTATTTGCGATGTGCCAGCTTGGGATTTCTCTTTGAACACGCATGGATGTTGTCCAGTGCTCAGCAGGGAAGGTATCAGCATATACTTATGGATATAATGGAAAAAGTTGCTACAAAAACTATCCGGTGAGATTTCATTTTTTTTTTTTTTTTTTTCATACACAGAGGATGTGATATGATGTACCCATTTGTTATTGTTTGAAGCCCTTATATGTCTGTGATTCAGTTAAAAGAATTGTTGTGTAACATGCATATATAATTTGATATAACCATGAAGCATGTTGGTTTAATTGAAGTATGTTTTAGTGAAACCTGTACCTAAGTCTTCATATACATAAACATTTATCTAATATATTTCCTGTTCAGAATGGTTTGAAAGAAAGTTCTTCATCACAGTTCTTTTCACTGTTGCTTTAGGATGCCCCATTAGGAATGGCCACGAAAACCAGGAGATATATAAACAGAATGTGGCACATCAGCTTGTTGTTTCCATTGATGTTGTTAGTTTATTGGGCAAGAAGATAAATCTCATCAAGGAAAACGCAGAAGCTGTGTTAGATACTAATGAGGAGAGTGCCAGAAGTCAATGGTAGAGAAAACGGGTTGAAATTCATGTCTCTTTACCAGAATTCGTTGTGAAATCATAATGTAAAAGTAGCTAACAGTTTTCTGAAAATGTTACAGATTTCAGTAACTGGGAAGAGCAGTAACAATTCAAAATTAAATTCATATGGGTGATGACCACATCTGTGGTCTAGTGGTCACCATATGAGTTGATGTAAGGTCATTTTTTATCTCAGTTCTCTGTACTCAGTAAGTCTTCATGCTCACACCATCTGCCCTCTGTAGTTCCATGTATTATGTGACTAAGAATTACCACATAGCATTTATTATTAAATTGTCAGATAAAATTTTATGATTCAAACACTCATTCCATATATTATTTATTAGTCTAAGCAGGCCAGTGTTTATCGTTTTCGTGACAACTGAATGCAACAGTAATCTCAATTAATTCTGAACAGAACCAGAAGATAGCAGCATAAAACTATAATGTTGTCACTCGGTATCCCGTTGACCTTTGCCTCTAGTATATTGTTATATGTTTATTGTAACAGACTCTTTTCAGAACTTTTCCAGTTCATGTTCTGCATATTCAATGAAATTGTAATTCCAGAATGTCAGTACCAAAATGGAAGTTCGACTTTTTTTTTTTTTTACACAAAATGGATGTTTGTTCGCAAGATACAAAACATTGAGAATAGTTGTAGTAATATGTAGCATACAGTGTGACCGAGCATAAAGTAGTCTGAAATACAAAGTAACCTATAGTGGTCCTAAATCCTATACTTTAAGTGCTTTTAGACATATTCAGAGTGACAGTCATCACAATGAAGGCATACTTCAACTTGTTGATCCAGTTTTCAAACATCCACTGAATATGTAGGTCACTGTCTTCTGGGGTGTGAGATTCTGGGTACTCCACTTGAAGATGGAGTCAGCAGGTTCCCCCAGAATGTTCGTATCTTTCCATCAAAGTACGGTGTCATATCCCAGAAGGTTGTGATCTTGATATTCACCACCATGAGAGTCTCAGATCTCATTTCATGCTGTTATCTTCTGGGCTACTTTATGCTCTGAGATAATATACGTAAGATAACCTGCATTATAATGCACTGTATTTTTCTGTTTCATGAAGCCCCAACATCCACCACACTGTATCATTTGATGGTGCTCTGGAGGTCATCAAGGCTCTAGAAGAAGTTGCAGTAGGGAAGGTGGTTATGACAGTATGAGCATTTTATTTATTTATTTTTCTCATGAATGGTATCCAGGGTATAAACCTACTTAACAAAAACATTTTTTGAATGTATTTATTTAAAAAAAGGGGGGGGATGTCTGCAATGTTTGCAAATGCAAATGGAGAAGACACAGCATTACCTCCCAGAAGACAGCAGTCTTTGCAGTCAGTACCTCAAATCTCACACAAAAGAGGGACTAAAATAGTATTCGTACAACATTTGAAACTACTGTACATTTTGTTGTCTAAATTATCATCATCATCAACATGTCCTTCTAGTTCTGTCTTTGATAATACCATATTTACTGAAATGGATGAAAAGTGTTAGGCTTCTATCATGTTGATGTTTTAAGGTGTAGTATAACATTTGTGCTGTATCATGCTGTGAGCATAGCAAGATAGATATGTAAGTGTGTGTGTGTGTGTGTGTGTGTGTGTAGCGGGGAGGAAGAGTGCGAGAGAGAGAGGAAGATAAACACCATATTCTTTCAAGATCAGGAGCTGTGAGTTAACAAGTTTGTGTGAAGTGCCACCAAAAGTGGTACAATGGAGTCAGAAGTATGTTTCAGTGTCAGGAGCCACAATCTGTCACGAGTCTGGCTGAGTATTGCCAAAGCTGTGAATTGAGCGCACCAGTTCTTTGCAAAGTTACATCGCAGCATGAATGATGAGGATGGTGAAGCCAATGGATGTGGGAAGAAGAAATTGGCTGAGCAAATGCGATGTATAACACATTTTCCAATATTTATTGTTGTTCACATATATGCTTCTATGAAATGTAGGAAATTAATATATAAAATAACATTTTAGTCTCTGACATGGTTTATAATTGGCAGTTTCCTTGGGTTCAGAATTGACTCCTATCTGGGTAAATACATTATTAGGCCCACATTGCATTTTGCGGAAGCATTAATGCCTATATCGCTGATTGCCAACCATCTAACTGTATACTTGTGGGCATCTTGGTTCTGACAAAGAAGTTTGATACATGTGAGTTTAAAAATGTTTGTAATTTATGAACTGTTTGTTGATGATCTCAGAACATGATTTTCAAATTATGAAGTGAATTTTTTTCAGTTTCAAGCAGATTTAATGTTCAGATTGTGGAATGTTATCACCAGAAATAAATACTCCATTCTGTAAGGGGTTGCATTGAGGATAAACTGTTTCTTTTTGTATGTATTAATCAGCTTAGCTCAGTGAGTCACTATCTCCAAGTATGAATCATATTAAAGATGAAAATAAAAATTAAAGAATTTAAGACTCACTTCTTGATGACTGTATTTGCCCTTCATTGAATTACCATGACTTCGTGCTGGTGGAAGAAATAACCAGATATTGCTTCCACTGAATGATTCAGACATAAATAATAGTGTCATTTTGGGCCATGCCATAGCTTAGGTAGTATTGATATATGATCTTAAGACTCAAATTCCCCCCCCCCCTTAGCAGGTTCATGTAATACTCCTTAGCCATGAGGCGGTCCTCTAGGAGCCTTGGCCATTTTTGTGACAGATGCCTGTTCTCTGTTATTTACCTTCAGCCTCCATCTCTTCACTTTCAGCTCTCATAAACCATCCTCTGCATACTCCAGCATTTCACTGTGGATTTTCCCACATTTCTTCTCTCTTCTGGATACTTTAAAAATGTTCTTATATTCGTATAGTGCCCACTATAAATTGTATGAACCCAAATGGAAGGCAGTGCTTTCTCCCTATTTTAGAATTACAAAATTGTCATCTTGAATTTATGTGCAAAAAATGTATTGATGTTTTTAAATGTTGTAGACTTTTAGCAGGTTGATTTTCCTGAGCTACAATGCATGTAAGCATTTTAGCCATGAGCTACAAAGAGTTAGCCTGAAGAGCTGCCAAGGCTATGGATCTGAAGGTGCACTTCCCCACAAAAGGGTCTTACAGCAAAGGTGCTAATGTTGGGATCATCAAGGACTGGGAACGTCAGAAAGAATAAATTGGCTTAGTGTAGAATATGTTTTAAAATATCTGGTATCTTTTTACGTTTTACATTGTGATATCTGTATGGAGTTAATGCATAAAATCACATTTTATGTGCAGGCATGTTTCTTAGGTATGGTGGGATGGGTGTCATCTCATATTCAGAGTTTTCTTCCTTTGAAGTAAGTATGGTATAAAGTTCTAGTCCCCTGTCACCTACAGAAAGGCTGGCAACCCATGACGCAGAATATATTTAAACTACACTTTGAAAGTGAATTTGCAACAAGGTGGTTAGACATGCAAATTTTATGGATGCTCTTACTTTTTATTGACAGTGGTTCAAGATTGACGTGGATTGTAATTTTTTACAAAATAAAAACTTCGTATCTATCAGAATCACCAAACTGGAACTCTTAACTGTAACCCTTACTGCAGTGGTACATTTTTGCAATCACCATGACAAGGTACTGATGCCAACAGCATAGACATAGCATGACCACATAGCCAATTCTGGACACCATGTTTAAGTTCATCGTGTTCACTGAATATCTTTCCTCCTAGGTGTTCCTTCAGTGGTAAAAAGAATTAAAAACCTATGGGGATAACTCTGAACTGCAAAGAGGGTGGTTCATGATTTCTCAGCTGAAAGTTGCCAGTGTTTTCACTGTGAAATCTGTTGTATATGGGCACACATTATAATGCAGTGCAATGATCTGTTGCAGTTTCCCAGACCTATTTTTGCAAATTTGTTAGCCTGCAGCATTATGATGAAAGCTCTTTTAATGATACACATTAATTTTTGCACTGTGTGGCTGTCATTTGTCAAGAGGTGAGAGCAGTGTTTCAGCCATCTGCCATGAAGAAAGTTTTCTTATTCCAGTGATGACATCTTTTGGAAAAAATTAAAGTCCAGATCAACCTTGAACCATCCTCATTAATCCTTTATATGTAGTAAACTATATGTAAAAAGACACATTAATGTTGTTCATTTTAATGTATTAATTAAAAACATGTTGCTGAACAAATATGTATTTGTTAACTCAATTTTATCAAAAACTTTTTTAAAACCGTTCCAGAACAGAAAGACTTGAAGGCGGTGACCTCATTCATAAATTCAGATTGTGGAAGTAAACTATCCGAATAAATTAACTTTATTAATTCTGGTCCGTCACTCTAGTCAGTACTATAGAATGATTAAACTACACGGTACAGTGTGACTTAAAGTATATATATGATGCCTTTACATGTTTCAGTTAATTATTGACCATCTTCAGAAGGCAAATGAAAACACTTGAGGAAACTGCTGTTACATAAATCATAGTACAGAAAGTAAAAACTCCATGGCCTGTAGTCTGCAAGCGAACTATACCGAGTGAGCAAAGTTGTCGGTGAAGTTAGTGTCAGCTTTTGCGGAGAGGGTGTCATGTGGTCAGCACAACAGATCCCCACAGCCGTTAATCTCGGTTTTCTAGACCGGAAATAGACCTTGAAATAGCTCCTCAGTTATCCTCACGAGGCTGAGTGGACCCCATTCCAGACCCAGTACTTGGAAAATCTGGTAGCGCCGGGTATCGAACCCAGGACCTCTGGATCTGTAGGCAGGAACTCTGACCACTATACCACAGAGGTGGTCAAATCGCAATACATCAAGTTCAAATTTCTCCAAAGTTTTATATATAAAGATTTTAAATTAAGCAAAAATGTGGTGAGTTAAAGCATTAATAAAATTCTTAAAACGCTAAGGTTCGTGTCTTCATGCCCCTGCCCCTTCTATCAATGGGAGATGGGCAGATTCCCTCAACAAACAATGAAAGGAGAAGCAGCTCAACAACAAATGTGGACTCTTAACCAGCTACATAAAGAAGAAAGAACACCGCCCAGACTTCAAGGGCGGCAGTCTACCCAATCTCCCGTTGATAGAAGAGGCATGAAGACGTGAACCCTAGCAGTTTAAAATTTTAAATATTAAGAATTTTATTAATATTTTAACTCACCACATTTTAGCTTAATTTAAAATTTTTATATATAAAATTTTGGACAACTTTGAAATTGATGTTCAATGATTTATGTAATAGTAGTTTCCTGAATGCCCCTTTGATATTCTACCAGTCATCATACCCTGCTGGTACTGGTGCTCGCTGTCAGCCCCGTTCAACCAGCAAGGTTGGCAGTGGTACCCGATACTTCCCCATCTACCGGAGGCATTGGAAACTACTTGGGTGGGAAACTTTGCCTAACTTTTTTGCTCAGAGGTCTCCTAGAGACATGAGGATCTTTTATGTGCAGTAAATCTGCGACATGGGACCCACGGCTTAAAGTCCCTCCCGGAGGACTTGTTCCCTGAATTTTTCCGCCCTTAAAAATTCCACGACCTCCGCTGGGTTTGAACACGCGTACCTTGAGTCATGGGGTGGGAACATTACCCCTAGACTATGGAGGCCACTCTGAAGGCATTGTATATATATATATATCCAGATGAAATTCATAAGGTGATAGTGCGAACTGTTGTGGTACATCCAGAGTCCATTTGTTTCCACATTCTGGTGCATCTGCACAGTTTATATTTGTAGGTGAGGAAAGATGTGTACAAGAACCAGGAGGTGAATATTTTTCAGAGTGTGGAGTAGACTTTACTGGGCTCAGTGTCTTTTGACTGCTCACATTTTGGAAGGGTTGGAATTATGGTCTGGATTCTGGAAAGGATAGAAACAGATAAATGTATTAGACAAAATGAAAGAGGAATATAAAAGGAAACAAGTAATTACATGTTTATGAAATAATATGTGTATCTACGTAATAATTGTACAACGTAATCAAATCTTGAAGATTAAAAATTTTTAAGCTATACTGTTTTCTTGTGTTAATGGTTTCTGCCAGTACATTCTTACAACATTGTGTTTTACCATATATGGAGAATTAAAATTTAATTGAGTGTATGAATATTTATAATGCGGTAAGTGGTATTATGGACCTCAAATGCCATGTAAATGCCATTCACATGGAACCCAATTGTAATGACAGTGTTACCAAATTTAAAAACTTATCTTAGAACGCACTATACAGAGGTTACATGCCTATTTATGTAACATATAGGTTTCAACCTGATTTAGCAATATCCAGTGTTACTAAGCCATCATTACAGATGTTAGTCAAAACCTGACCCAACATCTCTCTTCCAGGTCAGCCCATTAACATGCAATGTGGAGTGATTTTATTTTTTGTCAGAATTTGAATCAGAACTTCTCCCACTGTATAATCTGAACATCTTCCTATGTTTTTATCACCTTTTTTGGACTGCTAACAGATCATTACATGAATGCAGATTTTCAGCACATGAAAGATGCCGGTGTTCTTATGTAATAAGTGTTGAGGAAGTGGAAACTACGTCAAAAAATGGTGCTATACATTTAGCTTTTGTGAATTTAATAAAATAGAAATAAATTCCTTTACTTATTGAATTTCCTTTGTAGATAAAGAGATACAGTTCTGAATGTACATATTAAGTCTGAACATGCAGCTGTTTTACATTAATATGAGGCAGTCACAGCTTTTCGTTGAAGGAGTTTCACAGAAAATGTTCAGGTACCTACTGGCATTGAACAAGAAACGATACAGACTGGTAGCTGGGATGTTGTCTTGCAGCTGTTCACAGAGGCAGCACTTAAATAGACTGTCAGGAAGTGCCATAGGACAGGAAGAGGAATCCTGTCATACACTTTGTTGATCCCAGGCTCTGGCTAGGCAATGAGTAGAGATCTTTGGCTTTCACAGTTTGAGCTGATAGGTATCAGGATAGTTTGGGCTTTGGCATTACAGTTAGGGCTGTTTGCAGAAAGGTCCCAAGACATTCTGGGAACACAAAGGAATGACTAGTAGTGTTGTGGGTAATTTGGGTGAATGGAAATCTGTTTTCCCCTTTTAAGACATGAGGAATGTGAATCAAGCACAGTATGCATTCATTTGATTTGTTGGGAATAGGAGGGAGACTTGTGATTTGTACAAAGACATGATGTTACTATGTTTATATTTTCACTTTAAATAATTCAGGTTATCACTTGATATGAAATGAGATCAATCATGTATATATATTATAGGAATAAACAACATTAACTTTGGTATATTTTTTGTACAATATTCTGATGGTGTTTCTTCAGCTAGATTGACATGTTTCAGCAGATGACCTATCTTGAAAAAGTGTAGCTAGTATACATAATTACATACAAGTTTAGACCCACAGGAATTTTCCAGCTCACATGTAAGATAGGTCCAAATAGTTGGATTGATGTCAATAAATCATATTTTATGGGTGAAATACTCAGTAAATGCATAAAGAACTTAAAATTTATATTCTAAGAATATTTTACAGGTACATATGGGTATTCTGCTTGCAGCACAGCAGCTTACAATAGGAAGTAACTCCAAGTGCAGTTACTTGGCCTATTTGCTTGAAGGGTACAAAATAATTCACGTCATTTTTACACACCTTGTAACTTGTGTGGAAACAATACAGTAAGCATAGTTACAAGGGATGGGAATTTTATATTGTATTGAAAATGCAAATTATTCTTGACCAGACTTTTCTATTTCTTATTTATCTTAATGATTTCCTTAGAATTGAAAATAATTTAGTTTCTAACCATAATACTATCATGTTCTTAAGCACTGTAGGTCGTGGCTCAAGGGCCGAGAAGGTTTGCCCCTCATACATTCATTCATTCATCATGTTCTTTGGTGGAAGACAGGCAAATACGAGTATATGAATATGAAAGTTTGGGATTCAATATAAAAAGAATTTAAATAAATATGACTAAATTTAGAAAAGTATTGTTCCAACAAACTGTTTGCCTCAAATATTTAAGAATTATGTTTTTGCAAACCTAAGATTTCTAGGAGACTTGACCTTTCACAAGAAAGAAAGTGACTTGTAAAATGGTCATATCAGTCTTTGTGTCTGTACGCCACTTTTAGCATTTGAATGACCAAAGAATCTGAATGAAACAGGGCCATTCTATCTGGATACCATGTGCTTCAGACTCTCTCAACTTGTAAAATGGCAGTCATATGGGTGTTTCTCACAGAAACAGGTTTGTTTAACACTAGAATCACAAGTTGAGTCCAATAACACCTTTGAGAAATGTGAACTAATTTCTGAAACAGGCACAATGCAGAATATCAATTTTATTTCCTAATTTCAACATGTTTTTTCTTATAAACAATGCAAATGTGCCTATAAATTATCAGTGGAAGTTTTCTTTTGTCTACTAAAATAAAGGTGGCTATGCTATCCCTTAATCTTATTCTATCAACTGTTTTGTGATAAATCAAAAATAATTATGGCCCCATATGTAAAATGTAGTATTATGATAAGATTTCTAACATATGTACAGAATATCTTAAATTTATATTTTCTGTATATACTTAAAACTATCACTATGGCAAAAGCATGAAATCCAGAGATTTTGTGCAGTATATAAAGAAACAGCTTACTTTTTCTTTATCCAGTAGAACGAGTGAGAATGCCCCCTCTCTGGTGTATCATGACTGTTTAACATACTTCCCAAGCGGTCACTCATCTAAGTACTAACCACGCCTAATGTTGCTTAACTTTGGTGATCGGAGGAATGGCCATTGGCTTTATTCACATAACTCTGACATACAGCATTTCTTTTTTTCCTATTCAAATTATTTGTTGCACTGCTATCAGTACTTATCTGATCGTTGGAAGAGCAAGCAAATACAAAGAATATTAAATATCTGTATTATGTACATAGCAAGTTATTCTATTTATAAAGGATGAGATTTTTGTAGATTACAGAATTTTGTATCATGGTTGTACATTAATCACTGCAAAAACCATAGTGCAGGATTTTGAACTGGATTTCTTTCCTAAAATTATGAACCTTGTTTATATTTGTGTTCTGTTTCAATCTATTAATAGTTTCTTTAGCAGGTAAAGATTTATGACTTATATTTCTGGTCAGTTCAATCATGAGTGAATGAATACTGGGGCATTTGCTAGACAACGAATGCAAATAAGCAACTATATAACTTAACCACAGAAACATTCTGGTTGATTTAGAGAAATCAGAATGTTATCCTGATGTTAAGAGAACATCACTGAATAATAACAAAATCAAATCATGAACATTCAGATGTTGAACTGAGACACAACATCCTTCTAGATGCCCTTTAGTTAAATTCCTTGTGCACAGGACACTGTTTTCCCATAGCAGATATAAATATTGCACATTAAATGTTAAATGTTACTATATATTAGTTTTATGCCCCCATGAGGCAAGAAAAGGCTTTTCAAAAGCACAGTTTACACATTTTCAGTTGTTAAGGATAAGAATTCCCATCCCTAATAATAACGTACATTTTTAACACTAATGGAATATACACATTAAATAGGAAGAACTATATCTACAATCTAAGCTGCTTTATATTTTTCAAAATTTGTTAATAACATCAACATTTATGATAATATCCTCATATTTTTGTAAAATATGCATGAACCAAAGTTTGAACACATCACATGTCAGTTCCATTAAATCACAAGGGAATCAATAAATCTTAATTTATTTTTCTCCTTTCTTTTTTGCAGTGTTTCTTATTAACAAGTGTTAGAAACTAGCTAAATTAACCTATATGGTAGCTATGTAGAAACTATGACTGGATAAAAGGATTCAATTCAATCCGCAGACCAAATTACAGATGATATATTTCTGTATGTGGGGATGGAAGTGGCAGCTGATTTCCATGCTTACTGTGAAAAATTGTAGTTATGTCTGTGCATAACTGTGAATTAATAAACTTTTCTGCATTTACAAAAATACATTTTGTATCAGAGCTTTCTTTTGCTGTTCCCAAACAATGCTAAAGTACTGAGGAAGATGAAGAAAGTCGTCTTCTGGGTTTAGGCACCNCCCTCAAAACTTACATACTGAGGAGGAGATTAGCAGCAGTCAGATTCAAATTTTTGCTTCTTTAGAAAACTAATCTTTGACAAAGCATTGATTTGCAGGTGAGACTATCCTTAATTAATTGGATATGTTACTGGTAACCCAAAACTTTATCTCTCCAGAACGGTTATAAGTTTCACAGTGGGTGAAAGTAAACAGTGAGAGATACGATTAAATTTTTTTTGTCACCTACTGTCTAAATTGTAGAGAGTCTAGGTTTGGTTTTGATCTGATGAGCAACCAATTAGAACTAAAAACAAAAGGCTATCAAACTCATTTGATGTCGGTGGGAGAAATATCAATCTTTTTTTAAGACCTGGTGTTGGGTCACAATGAAATATAAAAATTTCCTACCCCTTACTCTAGTCTGATTATAATCTTAATAATGGCATTGCATTTCTTGAAATATGTCATGTGGTTTGATATTTTGGAAGGAAGTGATTACGAGAGATAAATTAGTCTCTTCATTCTAGGGCTTTGTTATGGAGGTTTAGATGTATTTAACCCTTTCACTGATATTCACTGGATCTTTAACACTAACATCATGCACTTGAAGCATGAAAAATTGATTTCCTGTAAATGGTGAGACAGGTCAGTCATTTTTTGAGTTATATAAAGAAGTCAGTTATGCAAAAACAAATCATAATCACATTAGACATTATTAGTGGTGCTTCTACCATGAAGAAATGTTTCTTCTGGGATGCGACACCAAGTAGTCTAATAGAAATTTACTTATGTTTAGGAGGAATGTAGTGCCTTTATCATCAGGGCTGAAGATCAAGCAAAACAAGCAGCAAATGCTTAGCATACACTTCAACTCTGTAGATGGAGGCAGTATGTTCCCCTAAAATTCCAGTAAACTTCTGCTAGATTACATGGCATCACATTGCAGAAGATGGCACTCTTCACAATCACCACTGTGAAGACATAAAATTTAACATAGTTTTACCAGGGTAACATATTTTGTTACTCTTTATGGGAACCTAGATCGCATTAAATGGAGGAATTGTTTTGGAAGAGACTGTGGACGTGTCGTCTTGACAGATTACTGATGATGATGATTATGGGAACAGCATAGTTTAAAGTTATAAGTACAGAAGATATATTATGTAAATTAAATTAATTGATTTGAAAGTATGAAATTCAGTTCATGAAAAATTATAAGATCACATTAGAATGTTATATGTTTCCTGTTCACCCAGTCATGAATAAGTTGTATTAGCTATTATTCTGTCTGTAAAGTTATCAAACAGTGAAATTTGTCTTGTACTAGGTATGGTCTGTTACAGATCTACAGCGGGAAGCATACAAAGCTTGTTACTAGAAAACATTTGTAAATTTAACATTCTTTGTATGAGGTTTCACAAATTATCCTGTGTTTTTTTACAATATTAGGAAGCATTTCTTTATATCATTTTAAAAAGCATTTTATCCTCATCATCTGAGTTGCTAACTTAAACATATTGGCACTTTCTAGCAAAAACCATAGTTCAAACAGTCCATGTATACACACTTCCAAAGTACTTATCACTGCTGGAAGATTCGCATGACTTCCCTCATAGGCCTATCTGTCATAGACAGCAAAGTTGCACTGAGCCATGCATTATAATGGAACTTGGAATCAAATATTTGATGCTACACTGTTAAAATAACTTTTACTAGTAATAATAACAATAATAATAATGAGGATGGTGGTGGTGATGATGACAAAGCAACAAAGTCCTGTCATTAAAAACATTGACAACTTTTACACTATTTCCACAAAATTGTGAGTAGCATATTAACATTTCCAACTAATAACAAAATTCAGTAGTTACTGTTTTGATTTATTTTTTTTTTTTTCTTTTTTTTTTTCCATTTATAAAGCCTGTAAGTGAAGCTTTGATATATCTTAGATAAACATTTCCTCTTGTGGACTTACTAATTATGACAACGGGCAGCTGTTACTTTTGTTCTCAGATACATATACATTTATATATTTTATAGAATTTTAAGGCACTCCAAGTATGGACTACATGCTGTCTGATATATTCAATATGTGGCCTATATTCACACTACACCCACTTACTACTGTACCAATTGATGTCTCTGTCCTTTGTGTACATATAATGTTAGAGCAGACATTTCAAAATTAAAACATAACAGAAAGTTGGTTCTTCACGAAGTTCAAGAACAGAAATTCAGTATTTGGGTTAGGGGTGTTGTAATTCCAATTTTTTTTTTTGTCTGGACAACATCAGCATAAAGGAACAGGATATATAACAGCCCATTTTACAAACAGGAAACTTCCTTCAACCTGTACTAGAGATATTTAATTCAGTAAACCTCATAAAAGGCAAAAGTACTACTTTTAAGAAAACTTGATGCCATAAATTCTCATTTATTGACAGTCTAATTAAATAAACTACAAAATGTTGAAGATAGTTCGATGAAAGTAATTTATTTGAAGTCAGAATTCAAAGAAATTTTAGAATTCACCACTCGGCATTGTAAGGGAAATAATATCATGCACACTGTAAAAGCAGAACAATTATAATTTGAGACTGAAAGAAAATAATGAAATTGAACTTGTCTTTAAATTTTCTCTAAGAATGAAATTTTCATTTACTTCCTGTCTACATACTCCTACATGCCCAGCTCTATATATAATAGATTTATCTTCACATATGTACGGAATTATCTGATATAGGTTACACATTTCTGTCACTCCTCACAACTTTTTAGGTTTGGTAAATTAAAGGTGTTAAGTACCAAGATTATAAACTGTAACACAGGAGAACACCCATTATTGAAATGTCAGATTCTCTAGATGAAGCCACATGCAACAAAAGTCAGGAATATCTTTGAGCAAGTAGGAAGTTAAGCATAGTCTTTTAAATGGATTCTGCTGCATAAAGGATATTCTACAGAAGTATTCAGTGACATTTGTTAATGTTTGTTAGCAAATACAGTGTTATCCCAATCTAAATATTCTTTTGGGAGCAGTGGTTTTAATCACTGTACTAAGAAGTTTTTAAACGGAGGAAATTGTAACACTGAAATTGATTCGGAATCACTGAAATTGAATGTTAAATAAGTGTAAACATTAAAATTTAGGAGCATTAAATTGGGCTTCCAGTGTAAGACCTATCTGTCTTAAGCTTGTGTTAATACCCGAAATTTGTACTAGTATACTAGCAGTAATATAATTTGCCTTTCTTTCTGACAACATGTAGAGCTCAACAGACATGAAACACACAGGAGCCAGCAGATCTAAAAAATGAATTTAGAAAACTTAACTAAACAGTAATGCGTTCTTTTGCAAGTACTTCTCTTCAAATATAAACAGATCTCTGACTCCATAATTCTTTGTGAATCACTATATGTTTTGACACATTTTTTGATATCTTAAATAATGTACGGTGATATTAAAACTAGATACTAAAATATTTATCTGGTGACACACATAATATTGTGTTAAAACTGAGACGAAACTTCAAGCAGGAAATGCAAGGAAGTGTTTCACTATGAAACACAGTGGTGCATTAAACATATAAAACAGGAATTAGATCTGTGTTTTGGGGACCACTTGATTTTATAGGAAGTAGTCCAGGAACTGGAAGTATGTGGTACTTACTCTGAAACGTGTTACAGTAATGGAAGTACAAAATAATTATTTAAAAACTTTGTGTGTCTATTGGTTTTTCAGATGGGTGATTTAAAAATAGACAGATGAATAACTACAACTGAATACGTGAAATGTGATAAGGTCTCTTATAATGAAATTAATAAAGAATCAAAGCATGTGTGCAGATTTTATGTTTAAATTTCACAGTTTCATGCCATAAAAATAAAATGCAGTTTCAATTCATAGACCTATAGCAATGGGGAAAGGAACTTAAAAAATCCAAGCCTCACACCTCATTTGAAAGTTACTTAAGGTCAAGTTCACAGGTTCCAAACAGTGGTGCATCATTTAAGTGTGAAACTGATACACTTGTTGCAAATTTTTCATTTCCTTCTGAAGGCTGCATACAACAGGTGAATTTCATTCCAGCATAAGTGGACTACATACATGAGGTAAGAAGATGATTTGTCCCCATCAACTGAGCGCTATTCCATCTCGGTTTGAGCATTAAAAAAATGCAAGGGGTTGGTTTCATGCCCTGACCATCTTAACTCTGTTGATTAGCAGTTGGGTGGGCCCTAGAGCAATTCTGCATGTGACTATGATAAATCCTAATATCCCTGTTCTGGAGCATGTTCCAATTTCCGTGTTGTTAAATGAGCAACCACAGATCATCCTTAACAGATATGCACTCCTCCAAAGATAATCCTTATTTATTTCTTGCAAAAGAAAAGGCATTGTAAATGTATGTACAGAGGTGACATGTTAGAACACTCGACTCTTTAGAGACCAAGAGATGAATAGGTAATAATAAACACCAGACAGTTCCATTGGTTTTATTGGCAATGAAACATTTTTGTGTCTTTGATTGAATATTTCATAGATAAATTAATATTGCCTAATGTGCATATGTACAGAGTGGGGCGTAGAAACTTCCTTTTTGTTTTTGAAGGCAAATAAAAGAAAAATTATTGCTGATAGACAAAATTTATGTTTAGCTAATGAAAGAACGTACTTTAAAGTTTTAAATCACGCAGTTTTAAACAAAATCTTGAAGGTGGTCGCCACCGTTGTCTATGCACTGATGCAACCGTTTTCAGAAGTTCCCCTCTGCACATTCCAACATGTGCACTGGAATTTGGGCTACTTCCTGCCAAATAACATTCTTCAGCTGAAGCAGGTTTGTGGGGCGATGTTTAGAAACCTCTGCCTTGAGGTATCCCCATAAAAAAATCACAGGCCGTTAGATCAGGTGAGTGCGCTGCCCACGGGATGTCACCTCGAAGCGAGATGAGCCGTCCGAGGAACTTTGCCCTCAAAACTGTCATCGAAGCTCGGGCTGTGTGGGCCGTGGCACCATCCTGTTGGAACCAGACATTTCCTAGATGTATTTCTTCAAGAGCCTCTTCGAAAAGGATCCCAAAATCGACTGTCGAACTGCCTCCACATTTTCTGGCTTTGTAACGGTCCCTTGTCTTCCTGATGATTTTTCCACCACACTCCCGGTTGTCCTAAAGTTCCCTACCCACAAAACAATCGATTTCCGGTCGGGAACCGGACCTCTGGGCTTAATTCCGAAGTGAGTATGGAACGCATGCTGCACTGCCATGGGAATGGTTGTTCGAAAAATAGGCTTCGACAGCAAACGCACGCTGCTCACTCGTCCACCTCATGTTTCCTACGTTTCCTACTGAGCAATATTAGACAGAAACTCACGCGACTGCTGCGTTTGCCGAGCCTATCCCCGCTTTTCTGCCACCTCCCCTCCCTTGACAATGTGTCTTCACAAAAAGGAAGTTTCTGCACCCAATCCTGTATAATGAAGCAGAAGTAATAAAATCTAGCTAATGATGCAATGAACTATACAAAATCAAATGAAAATGCGAAGACAGTGATGAATTTGTAAAGCTATGAGAGGCAGTATTCATGACGCATTTTAAGGTTATATCTTGGGAATTTGTGGTGAGTGGGATGTGAAGACATGTAGTCTGATAGAGGGTAAACATCAACAAGACTACACTCTGTCATTCTAGAAGGCAGTATTTTACATTATATTGTAGGCAGTAAATGCAGTCACATGATTCTGTATATAAACATTTCTGATTCAGTGAAAAAAGCAAGACAAGTAGTGGAAGGCTGATATTGATAGATCAAAAGTAATGGGCATAAGGGAATCAAATTGTTTTCTACTTTGTAATAGCTGAGAATAAAATTTATGCTGTCCAAGAGCAAACAGATAAAACTGTGTCATTAATAAATCATTCTGTACAAAGACTGTTGTAAATTAACCAGTAATCCAAGATATGAAAGGCAAATGTTCTAACTCGATAATATTGCATGGACTCCAGGTATCAGTGTTCTTGGCCTAGGGGTTAGGATGTTGTAACCAACTATTAAATGTGTAAACTTTCCACATTCCAATGGCAGTTCCCCAATTCTGCAGTGTCCATAACATTGACCTTTCACTTTCTCTACTCCAACGAACCCTACTCAATCTCTGATGGGAAGTTTATAGCAGAGGAAATTATATGCCTTCTCACTGTTTGAAAGATTTAAATGTTTGTTATTCACACAGTGAATTTAGCAAGTAATGAAAAAATACTAATTAAGACGTTAACTATGATATATTTTTGGAAGTAGAATGATCATGAGAAAGTAATTAATGTAAAATGTAAGACATAAGAAGAATTAAGAATAGGTGAGCTGTGACAGAAGTATAAATTCATATACCAACATCAAAGTTGAATAAAAAGAAGCACGAATATTACATACTTCACACAGCTACTTTGCTTCATATCCAGACTATCAAAGCATACCTGAGAAAAGAATTATATAACTGGCTGTTACAAAGGAGCAACAACAATATGATGAAATTAGAAAATGTTTAGTTGTCTTGGATATAAATAGATATTGGTGGGTGGGAGAATAAACCTTACAGCTGATACCATATTTAAGAACATAATTTATTCATCTTTTTTCTAAGTTTTGGTTGTATGACATTAAGGAATTATTATGAAACTAATAAAATTTGATTGTCTTAATAGTTGCTCTTGGATATGACATTCTGTGATATGTGATTGTCAACATTAAGGACTTCAGCACACAGTAAAGACCAATGTTAAGAAATGTGGAATGCAGACGAGAGAAATAATATGAACTTGCTTATAGAACAACAAGTGTTGTAAATTGATGGCATTACAAAATGATACCATTTTAGTCTCTTTTTACAGCTTAATTTGCAATTTGAATGCCTGTTACTATGTAATTCCTTATACTGTTAACAAAGAATATAAAATAATTTTGTGTAGATACACTGAAACTGAGGTAACAAAGCAAATATGCTGCTGAGAAGCTGTGTCAGTTATAGTAATGAGATTTTTCTTCATGCTGCCTATCATTATGTTATCCTGTTTAGAAATAATGTGAATCCCTTCTGAAAGGACCCCTTAGAAGAACCAATAGCTTTTGCATACCCAAAGTTCACCATTTGAGACTTATACAACATTCATATGCATGCATAAAGCATCTCTAATACTGTTCTACTTAATGTATTAATATAATATGCCCAAATAATTTCTGCTGAAAACTATATTTGCCTGTTCTTAACCTTGTATGATTCCTATAGGTTATCCTTCGTTATTGCCTGGTAAAGGAAGGAGGAGCACATAACTAAGTAAGGACACTGGAGACGAATTCGTGTGCATTACAGTGATCATCTTGAATGATAATGTGATAGCATGAGTCTGACATCATCATCACACCAAGGATATTTCTTATGAACAAAATATTGTGCACGTTTCTCTGGTTCATATATCTACCTTATCTTGCTTATAGAAATGCCATCTCACATGTCACCCATTATACATATATTTACTCCACCTGGTGTTTTCCTTTTGTAATACATATTTATATATAAATAAACATAGATACCAAGATCATAAAGTCTCAATAATATGATCGTACTTGATGTGCCTGTGATATGCCCTGATATTTTTTAAACAAATGGAATTCATAGACCTGATCAAATGTGGACCGAGCCACAAGCTGTGTCTTTCTGGTTTTACTAATGTTTCCTTCTGTTCAGGGATAGCTGATCATACTTGCAAATATTATTACAGGATAGAATGTTGGTGCATCCTTTGGGATTGTGCCCAAGTGATTCTTAATGTCAATAACAAATTGTTCAATCTGTAATATATATTTCAGACAAAACCATCACTTCTTAGAAGTGTCTACTAAAATTAACATAAAAATAGCCCTTTCAAAGCCACACCCATAAACAGTTCTGCTTAATTTACTGTATATGTACAAAACCATTACATGCTTGTACATTCACATAATTCATAACTATATACTTAAATCAATATTTTGATTTATCTCTTAAACATAGCACAGTAAGCCACATTTTACTATGCTATGGACACAGATGAACGCTTTCATGAACTCCTTAATGTTGCGTGTAGATGTTACAACTGTGAAAGTTTGGAAATTGGTCCCCAAAAATATTACTTTAAAAGTATTTAATGAATTCAGTTTCTCTCAAAATTTTTTAGTATTATATGACTAGGATTTTTGATTATCACTTTTTTTCACAGGATATGTGGGAATGGGATAATTTGCAGCTGACTTAATGACCGAGACAACAAGCTGTTGCTTTTATAATTATGGAATTTTCTTACTTCCAGTCCCTTATTTTGAAGGCACATTTTCTGTCAATCTTTCTACAAAACTGGTTTCAAAATTTTAATTTATAGAATTTATGATCCATTTTTAGTTTTGCTTCTAAGTACTGTTAGGTTTAGGTTGTTTAAAACAGTATATTATTATTTTAATGGCTTAATTATAAAATCATATTTTTTTTACAAATATAGGATGCACACTACAGCAATTTGCCTTTTGGAAACATATATATGTATACAGATCCTATACCTACAGAAAATATCCATATAGTTTACTGAAATGGAGGCATTTAATAAATGTCTGGGAACTCATTCGGGAGATCACCGGTTTACTACGTAGGTAATTAATAGCAATTTAGAATAAAAGCAATGTATTGTGGTTGCCCTTAAATGGTAATACCGATATTCAACAGTATTATCTCCCGCTGTCACATTTCAAATGGCTTTTGTGTACAATTTTAATGCTTATCAATCATTTGTCAGGCAAACCCTTATACATTTTTATTTGTTACCAAAATAAGATATACATTTTTATGTATTACGTAAAGAAGACAAAATTTGTTCATAATAATTAGGTAAAGCTAGCGTGTAACTGAACTAGGTACAAAATATATGATATATGGTGAATATTCTAATAATTCAGAACATTTTCGTATTTCATTGGAGCATTGGTCAATGGATTGTAATGTGAGAACTGATTATGGCTGTAGCTGAAGTGTTGGTGAAACTCATTGCAATTGTAATTGTAATTGTAATAGTTGTAGAACCCTGAGTACTGGTTAACGGCTTGAAGCTGGTTCTGATGATAATGCATAGTTGATTCAAAAGTGGGAATCTGCAATGGACCCATATAATAGTTGTAATCAGGAGCAGAATTGATACTAACCTCATTGCTAGCAGGCTGGTGATTCTCAGTTTGTTGAGTTGTGTTGCTGAAAAATCCTTCATGAGAATAACGGCCAATTTCTGTTGAACCGAAAGCTTGCTCAAAGGCTGGCAAGGGACCGTTTGTATTCTCGGTTCCATTAGCAACACCAGAATTATCACTCAGTGTACTGGTAATTTCTACCGCAGCTGGATGTGTGCTGGCAGACGATGAGTTCTTGCTACTCTTGTTTACAGATGTGGCAGATGGTCGTTTCCAGTTGTTACCAGCACTGTAGCTAATGGAAGGAATTTGCGCCTTTTGAGTTGCTGCTGTTGTGGCTGCTGCTGATGTAGTAGCTATAGAAATAGGTGCTACGCTGTTTGCTAAAGACATGGGAATCATCTCAAGCATTTGCATTTGTTCTTCTCTCTGAAATTAATTGAAGGATTACCTGGATTACAATCTGGATATGCTATTAGTGACACACCCACTTAACATAAAGGATTATCCAACCTTCACTTATCCCACATTCTGCTTTATCTGCATAATGTTTGCCATACTGTATACTAAACAATATATTTAATTAATTTAAAATCCATTGTTCAGTTTATTTAATTAGAATTTATTTCTCCAAGTAATAGTTCTGTACTCTATTATTCTAGTTGTAGTGTAGAATAATTATTAATAGATTAAACAATTTTCTTGGGGAGTAAAGCTCAGCCAGCGTGTAAGGCTCACAACCTTGCCGCCATCTATGAACCGATTGTCTAGATAATGTGGGACCCTCAACGTCTCACAACCCTATGGGCCTTCACGGCCTGTAACAGGGATAGCTTTACCTTTTTATTTTACTTTTACTAATTTCATACTTATATGGGACTCCCATTAAATTTTCTATTTGTTTTGCCCCCTTCCCCACACATTTCCATATATCTGACATTTTTGTCATTCCAGCCAACTGTTGGTCCAATTTAGGTCGAATAATCGAGACTCTTCTGTATTTTCAATGCACTAGCAATGTTCTGGAAGTGTACTAGGTACTGGACCACAGCTGTTTTTAAATAGGTACAATACCACAAATATTACTGCCTTCTGGCATGTGACACCATGTACTTTAGTTAACAGTTTTTTCAAAATAAACTACTGGCTCCATCTCCAGTGTAGAATAGTAAGCCTAAAACAATACAGACTCAGAGCTGAGACAGAAAGTTCCTCTGAAACATTAATATCTATCTACGAGGATATGTGATGTCAAAATCTATACTTTGTCTTTTGTTTAAAAAATTACTTACATTCACTTCCTCCCTAGTGACCATGTTCTGAGGGAGACCAGAGCTGTCTGCAGGTTGCTGCTGTTGGTAAAGGTAGTGATGTTGCTGAATGTTGTTGACAGTACCATCACCACTGCTACCAACATCTCTGTCACTGTGGTTAATCATCTGGCCTGCAGCAGTTGGTTCGCCACTGTCCGATGTTCCAGTAAGTGGTTGGGCTTGCATGCAGTTCCCATAGGAGCCATTCATCATTTGCTGTCTCACAGAATAAGGTGAAACTGAAATGAAAAATGGAAATGAAGAACTGGTGATCCATGTTATGGATACAGCCTAAAATCAAATTCAAATAAAATGTTATACATGACATGGAATGTCTGATAAATTTTGCGTCACTACACCATCACATTGTAGGAGATATTGTTCATCATATATAGTACAGTTTGATTATTATTACAATGTATGTTACCATGTATTCATTTCAAAATCACTGATCCCATAATAAAATTCGGGGAACTGAAACATGTCTGTGTGATGTGGGTATGTTACAAACAACTCTGAAGCATCCTTTTTTTTTTATTTATTTTTATTTTTATTAAAATTCGCTTGTTGGGGGTGGAATCCAACTAGGTCCACTGGGCACGGTGGCCACTGATTGGCCAATTGTAGCCTGCCCTGGGTGATTATGATGATGGAGAATTTGGTGGAATGAAGATTGGCAGGGAAAACCGAAGTACTCGGAGAAAACCGGCCCCAGCGCCACTTTGTCAACCACAAATCCCACTTGACCAGACCCGGGATCGAACCCAGGCCATCATGGTGGAAAGCCAGCGACTAACTGCTTGAGCTATGGCGCGGCCTGAAGCATGCTTACTCAGTGACAAGCCAGATGTCATCAGAGAAATTAAGCCGCCAAAACTGATCAAATGTCATGTAATTTTCTCTTTCTGTGTGTGTTACAATGCAGCATTAATTTTATTAACCTAAGATATTGTCACTTATTTGCACAAAGCAAGAATTGTGGAGCCAGAGAAACAGCTGTTGCTAGCAAACAGCTCTGAAACAGTATTTGTTTCTAAGTAAAGGCTTGATACACATGTTCTTGCGGTAATGGATAGAGGTACTGCTGAAAACGGTGTTTCTACTCAGTCTGTGCAAAGAGGCTATAAGTAAGATAGTTTGGGCAACTGAGTCAGTTCTATACAGAAGTCTGTGATGAGAAGTATCAGTTGGAAGGGAGCCACCATTCAGAGAGGACTTGAGCGTGTGAAGCTGAAGAATCTCCATTGTTAGAAGCCGTTGTCAGGGAACAGCTTGGTGAAGACACAGCAGGCTTGAAAGACTGAGGGGGTTCTGGGATAATTTGGGAATTTTTGGAAGTAGTGATGGAGCTGTAACTGCTTGTAATTCAAAGTATTTTGTACAAGTGGTGAATAAAGCCAATATCCAATTCAAAAACCATCTGTAATCACACACATACTATGTGACAATATCAAGGTCTTCGGGAATGTGACATCATGATGTCTGGTTGACCGGTACAGATGTTTCAGTAGAAACTACTGCCTCCTTTTTGTGTCTTTGAGATCTGCGTTCCAGAAATGCTGTGATCATAACACTCGCGGGTCTGAAAACTTCAGATCTCGTAAGATATCACAGTTCACAGCCTACCCCACCTGGAGATTTCTAATCATTTCCTTACTCTCCATTTTTTTTATTAATCATTCTGCAAGTGTAAACCATAACCTCTTTAAACATAACTATTACTCTGGACACTGCTGATGATTTTGAGTCTTTTCAATCATGCTACTGCTGAAACTGGGTCTGTTTCTGTCTTCAGGTGAAGGGAGGAAAGAGTCTCAACCACTGGGCAATAGCTCAGGAATATGAACAATGCCCGATATAACAACCACATTTACTGTTACACACAGTTGTCAGAAACCCTTAGGCCAAGGGCACACTAAGGAAACTGGCAACAGCAACACAACTGCAATTTCCGAGGATTGTTATCAGCCTGAGTTGAACACATGTTACTGAATGGACCAGAGCAAATTGAGGAAACAGCAAAACTGATAACAATTCTTGGAAATTGCCGTTGTGTTGCTGTTGCCAGTTTCCTTGACATGCCCTCGCCCGTTTCCTAGTGAATGGCTACTTAGACTACTCTGGATGTGGCTGCCTGTGTATAAGTAAAAAAAAAAGCAAAGCTATCCCTGTACCAGGCCGTGAAGGCCCATAGGGTTGTGAGACATTGAGGGTCCCACATTATCTAGACAATCGGCTCAAAGATGGTGGTAAGGTTGTCAGCCTTACACGCCGGCTGCGCTTTACTCCCCAGGAAAATTATTTAATTAATTCCTGGTACTCATTTCTGTTAGAGGCTGAGTAAACCCCAGGGCCTAGTGCGGCTGGAAGGATTAGGTCAACTGAAAAAATCCAGTGACCTCATTGGGATAACGATCAGAAAGTACTGAGATATATGCATAGCATTTTTATCTTATTTAATTATACTTTTTCCTACACATAAGAGTTTACTCTTGCATAGGATGTGTTATCAAAGAAAATACAGCTTTTAAGTACCTTGGTGCTGACGAATTTCTGTCGCATGATGTGCCCAGGGACTACCTTGCTGGATTTTTGTTTCATCATTTGGTCTCGGCATGTAAGATGTGCCAGACTGGGGCATCTGAAACAAGAAAATGGGCCAAGAGAAAAACCAGAATAAATATCTTTAAAAAGGAAGACAAAGAAATGGTAGTTGAACACTTATCACCACATCTACCATCGCTTTCTTAATCAGGACAGCCATTACATAGATAACAAATGATATTGTAATGTTACCTATTGATGTGTAATTTGTTCTATCACTCTGAGATGCAATGAAGTTTGAGTATGCTGGAGAAGAAACTGATGAGAATATTTGGACTGAAATCAGAGGAAATAACAGGATAACTGGGGGGCAGGGGACAGCCAGGATAATTAACAATGCCTGATATTCAAGTTAGTTAGCTACTGAACATACTATCACATGTAGGGGTGACTTATAGACGGGGTTTTGGATTGGGTGATTGAATTTATTGCACCATATACATTCACACAACTCGGGACTACAGCAATACAGCACTATGGCTGATCTACACACTTCACAGTTTACCATTTCATGCGCGTTATAATTCTTAGGTTTCAGTAGTTGTATCCTGGCAACAGATTTACAACTGTCGCACTGTCACTTCACATCACACATGAAGTGTTCTATTCATAGCCTAGCTCCCTTCTTGCCACTATTCTGCAACTGCCAAGTCAGTTCAATTTCCAAGCTCATATTCTGGCAGGCTGGTGTCTCAAGACTCTATACTCTCCACTCCCTGCCCTGCTACTCTATGCTGCCGAACACTTCTTCATAACCATTTTGCACAGACCATGCAGAAAACACACTCTCTGTTGTTAAGGAGGAGTGTTTACTGAACTGTTACCTAGCAATAGACATTCTATTGTTGCGTGCATTTGCTTACTTGGAAATGTGTTTACTGAGTCACTGTCTAGCAATGGGTATACATGTCACACTATATTAAATGATCAATAACAAAAGTATGTTTGCTCTGTGAGAAATAAGGTTGACATATCGCTGAGTATGAGATTATGATCTTGTAGGATGTCACATTATATAGTCTCACAGATTGGTAATTGCATTTTGGAGGAACCATCTTCAGGGTAGAGGAGTCAACTCTTCTTCAGTGAAGGTAACGGTAGCAGGTTCCTACAAAATATTGTCACCCATACCTGCAACCTACATTGTGATATATGCCAGAATATTATCCTTACTCATGCAGTGAAGAAGTTAATGTCTCTTTACTTCACTTGTAAGAACTAAACTGAATATTCTTTCCAGAGTTAAATATATTTACCTGTACGTATGGTAGCCATTGCTGGCCATCCATTTCTGTTAAGACCACATAGTCTCCATTTCGTGGGGTGTTCACGTGATTGGTGGACTGATGGTATGGGTTCGTGTCAACATCTAGGTATGAATCTGTGCATCCTTGGATCATGTTTTGCTCTGCCTGTTCCTGAATGCCTTTTGTTGCCACCTGTAGGCTTCTTTCCTGCTCCACCAACATCTGCAAATAATAAAACAATGTTTCCATCAACCCTCTTGCTTCAAAACTTAGTCCTATGTGATATGGAAAATTACCTTTCTGCTTATTTAAGGCTAGCTAGTAAAATCTATCCCTGTAACAGTCCATGAAGGTCCATAGTGTTGTAAGATGTTGAGGCTCCCACATTTTCTCTAGACAATGGGCTCACAGATGGCGGTAAAGTTGTCAGCCTCATGGCAGCTGCCCTTTACTCCCCAGGAAGATTCCTGGTAGTCATTTCTGTTAAGAGGCTGAGTTGACCCCAGGACCGTAGTGCAGCTGGAAGGATTAGGTAAATTGAAAAAGTCCACTTTATAGGTTCTCGAACCCAGGACATTCCGGCTCATAGCACAGAGGCTAAATAGTACAAGAGACAATTTAAGCCACGCTACAAAGCAGTAAGTGTGAAAAATAAAATAAATGATTCTGTGTTTATTAACGATTGTTTCTTAGTTTGCACAGTTTATATGAGTATAGTGTTGAATTGGACGACAATTGGAACTATGAATTGAGCAGGATCTGGAAGAATGTGGTCATGGTATATTTAAGGAACTATTTCAGCGTTTGCCCAAATGACGGAGGAAAATCATGGAAGAATCTTATCCAGGACAAGAAGCCTTCAGGATGAGAATCAAAGTTGGGACTTCTTGAATATGAACTAGGAGTAGCATATCTTAATACATACACGTGCCTGGATCATATGGCACCAGGAAATCAGAATCTAATGTCAATGAGTCCGCATTATAGCAGACCTTAGACTCTTTGAATATTATAAAATTATCAGAAAATTTGATCTATGTTCATATTGTCCAATAATATCCCTATGTTGCATGAACTTATTGACATTTTGAAATACAGGAAAAATCTGGGGGGAACCAATGGCCTACTTTCTTTCGATATGACAGAGAACCCAAATAGTGTTGGGGCCACCGAGAACCCAAATATTGTTGGGGCCACCGAGACACACCGAAAACGAGATGATTGCATGTGTCCTAACAAAAATTAAGGGGGCTACACAGACAGATAACAAGGTAAGCTCTTAAGGCTCCTTTTATTTTTTCAGAATAAGGAATTAGGTTAATAAAAAGGGGGGGAACAGGATTTCATTTTCATTTATTCACATTCCATAAATCCTGTTGAGAATACATTCTCATGCGGATGTGGAGATCGTCTAGTTACAGTCACAACTAAGAATTACAGTTGTCATCCAATAGCATACACATTTGTAATAAAATACTGATAAATGTATACAATATAATAAAATAAGTTAATTTTATTAGTAAAAGTAATGGCAAACCTTATAGAATTTGTACAGTTTTATACAAGTGGATTAATTAAAAATTCAATAGTTAAAACACAGTGTCATTAATGAGTTTTGTATAACATACATTAATTATATAATAAATTGAAATAAAGAGTAGTATACGGTGATATGAAGATTGTGTCTATCTAAAATAAGTAACTAAAAACTAGAACAGACTGACAATCTTCTCTTCTTTAAATTGTAAGTAAGACAGTTACTCACATCCTTAAAAGATTTACAACTGAAATATTCCTGTAATTAATAAAAATAATGTAAATATATAAATTGTTTTAATTGTACCTCAAAACACTTAGTGTCACTCGATATATCCTTAATATATTGTGGTAGATTATTACAGACCTTTGTTCCTAAACAGTAAACTCCCTTTTGGTATTTACTCAAATTTACAAAAGGCTGATGTAGATTATTTTGCTGTCTGGTATTTAGTCTATGAATCTCTGAATTTACTATGAATTTGTTTCTGTTTTTTATCACAAAGAGCATAAGAGATAGTATGTACTGAGATGCTAGAGGCAATTATGCATCTTGTTAAAATATATTATTTGTTTAATTCCTTATTGGATAATTTGATTATTTAACAAGATGCAAAGTAAATAATATATGGCTAAGCAATGTGTGTAATGTTGAATTGGTTAGTCAAGAGAATAATTTGCTGTTCCTGTCAACAATAGATCAGTATCTGCAATGAAAGAACTTCAAAACCAATTAATGTTATGATGTAACAAATATGTCTGCACCAAATTTTCAATACTGTTGAAGGCATGAGTCTACTCTGTATCTTACCGTCAAGGTTAGTCATTCATTGATACAAAGCATTACAAATATTTGAGTTTTCCTAATATTGGTGATCTCAAAAGAGCCAGACCCTTTACATTGATATTATTATATCAGGAGCCGGGATAGCTCAGTCAGTATAGCGACTGTCTACGGGCTGGACGGCCAGGGTTCAATTTTTGACAGACGCAATAGATTTATCTCCTCTCCAAAGCGTCCAGACAGGCTCTGGGACCCACCCAGCCTCCTACCCACTGGGTACCGAGTAAAGAGACAGCAGCGTGAAGCTGACCACTCACCAAAGTCCCGGGCCAAAGTCGAGAATGGTGGAGCTATACCTCCACTCATCAACACGTCTTCAAGGCTTCGTGCTTAATTACTCGTAATTAAGCACAAGGTCAACTTTAACTTTACCATATTATTTGTTTTTCTTTCTGGATGTCAAATGAATCTGACCTTACATTTGTCTTTACATAATGACGCTATAAGTATATGATTATAGCTGATGTGGCCAAACTGTGGCTCGCGAGCAACATGCAGCTCTTCGGAACCTTAGTGCGGATCGCGGAAGATATATTAGCCAGCCCCTTTCTTTATGAACGGATTAAATGTGTAACAGTATCTTCTATGTGGGAAGCATGTGCTCAGACACATGCGCCGTGCAATCCATATCTGTTTGCGGCTACCGGATTTCTGAAAGGTGTCAAATGCGGCTCTGATGTTCAGTAGAGATAGACAGCAGAGCAGTAGTTTTCTGCTGGCCTCCTCCAGCACAATCATTTTTGGTTTCAAACCCCGTCGGGTTCCATACCACTATTTCTATTCGTTCCAAGACCACTTACTCGTATGTGTTTTGAAATGGGACCTCCTCTTTGACGAGAGGATGGGTTGTTGTTTTCAGGCAGGCGCCACATTTGTTGTACCATAATTTAGCACGGGTTTGGTCACCCCTGCTACATAGTGTGACTGGAGGGATGACTAAACAAAACAAAAACAAACTCCGTGGCCTGTAGTCCGCAAGCGAACTATACCGACCAAGCCACCGCCGCTTGTCGGCGAAGTTAGTGCGAACTTTAGCGGATAGATGTCGCGTGGTCAGCGCAACTGATCCCCACGGCCGTTAATCTCGGTTTTCTAGTCCGGAGCCTCTATTTCCTTGAAATAGTTCCTCAGTTATCCTCACGAGGCTGAGTGGACCCCGTTCCAGACCCACTACTTCTCAGAAAACCTGGTAGCCCCGGGAATCAAACCCGGGGCCTCTGGATCTGTAGGCAGGAACTCTGACCACTAGACCACAGAGGCGGTCAGTAAATAATAAATTGGAGCAGACTAGGAGGAAGAGCTCGTAGCGTCTGTTGGGGTTCCCGGGATTTGCCTTACAGGAACTGAGGAAAACCACGAAAATTCTTAAAGATAGCCAGTCTTTTGGTTGTAGATTTTAACCTAGGACCTCCCAAATAAGAAGCAGGAGAACTAACCAATCGACTGCAACGAAATTGGACTGGAATTTGTCTGTTTTTTTGGGGGGGGAGCATATTTCATTTTGTTCTACAGTTGTTTTTGTTATGTAATTTGAACTTTTTCAATAAGGCACGTTTTACAAGATTTATCCTGTTTATTACTTATGAAATTTCATTCGTTTCTCTATGACTGACCTTGAAGGTAAAGGACGGTTAGTGGGACATAATCATGGTCAGTTGCTTGCGACGGATAGAGGATTGCTAACATTGCTTTGACATTTCTGTTGGTCTACCTGCTGTCATTAATACTGTCGCTCTGCTATGGAGTTGCACGTCGGGCTCTCTCTGTGTTTGCAAAACAGTGATGCGGTATTGTGTAATGTGGTTGTCACTTCAAACTGTGCTTCGTAATTCAGCATGAGGTAGGTCTATGATCATGTAATAATTACTGAAACATTTAACTCTGAAATTAGAGCAAACAACATCAGGCGAATCAAATACCTGTACTTTTGGTTGTCGCGTTGCAACATGGGAAGTGCTGAGATGAAAGAGTGAATTCAAGGACATTGGCATCTTTTTGATGTTTTCAATACGAGGGTACCTCATTTTGTAATCAACGTAAGGACGTACTCGACAAGTAACAGGGTACGAGAGAGCATACTTGGCTGTGGCATTATACTATAAGTCGGAAGGTCGCGGTTTCGATTCCCGATGAGGCCATTAGATTATTTAATTGACTTCATTCTTCCAGCCGCACTATGGCCCTAGGGTCGACTCAGCCTCTAACAGAAATGAGTACCGGGAATCTTCCTGAGGGTAAAGAGCAGGCCGGCGCGTTAGGCTGACAACTTCACCGCCATCTGTGAGCCGATTGTCTATAGAAAATGTGCGAGCCTCGACGTCTCACAACCCTACGGGCCTCCACGGCCTAATACAGGGATAGCTTTGCCTTTTGTACTTGCTAATAACATTCATTCGGCGTCCAAACCATCATCATGCCTTCTTTGCCAGCAAAATCAATCTTTACATTAAAGTCTTATAATCAGTGGCCGCCGTGCCGAGTGGACCCAGTTGGACTCCCCCCCCCCACTAAACGAATTAAAAAAAAAATGTCTTAATACCTTTCCATTAAGAACTAACTGCAGTGTATATCTAGGGAAGACGCTCACTGCAAGGGCACTGTGTGTTTCATTTCATGTTTAATTTGGCGAAACTGCGTGTATGTGAGATTACATAACGTGGAATGGTAGGATGATTAATGAATAATGAATTGGAGGATTTGAAAGGAATCGGACGTGGTGTAATCGAAACATTCTTCCGACACTTTTCTGAAGGGGCCGAGGGAAACAAAAAATCAATAGAAACAGCCGTGTCGCTGCCGAGATTCGAACCAAGCACGTCCAGAATAAAAAGTTTCAGAGTATTATCGCTACGCCAACTTATTAAGTGTACGTTAATATGTTTTTTTTACAGTTATGATATACTCATTTTTTTCCTTGGCACTACAGCCCCAGAGGGCCTAGGCCTACCTCCATGAACTTCTCCGTTCACTTCGGTTTTTCTAGATCTTACACATTCGGTAGGACTCCTTGGGCGGGTGATCAGCTCGTCGCAAGGCCTCTACCTGTATACAAACACAGAAAAACGCACACACACAAACTAAACATCCATGCCCTGAGTGGGATTCGAACCCACGATCCCGGTTTCCAAGCGAGCGAAGACAGTAATGCCTTAGACCGCTTGGCTATCGTGACCGGCCTATATTCATTTCACTAATACATAATGTTGTGTTGTCCCTCTGTGGTATAGTGGTCAGAGTTCCTGGCTACAGATCCAGAGGTCCGGGTTCGATTATTGGCGCTACCAGATTTTCGGAGAACTAGTGGGTCTGGAACGGGGTCCACTCAGACTCGTGAGGATAACTGAGGAGATATTTCAAGGAAATAGCGTCTTCCGTCTATAAAATCGAGATTAATGGCCCTGGGGATTCGTTGTGCTGACCACGCGACACCCTCTATCCGCTAAAGTTGGCACTAACTTCGCCGACAAGCGGCCGTCGCTCGGTCGGTATAGTTCGCTTGCGGACTCAAGTCACGGAGTTACTTTTTTTTTGTGTGCTATATCAGGCGATCATGTGCGCCACAACTTTGTGTTCGTCAGTATGCATCAACGTTACTGCCGGACCCACGTGGCTCTAAATGCAATTACATTCAGGTTTTATTTATTGTTAGTGGGGTGGGACTAAGTCCCTTGTACTGCGGCCACTTCTGGCCTATTGTACCAGTCCCAGATGATAGATGAGGGTGATTGTGGAGCAATTAGTGGAATGAAGATTGGAAGGGGAAACCGAAGTACTCGGAGAAAACCTGCCTCAGCGCCACTTTGTCCACCACAAATCCCACTTGACTAGACCCGGGATCAACCCCGGGCCGCCGTGGTGGGAAGCCAGCGACTAACCGCTTGAGTTATGGCGCGGCCTACATTCAGATTAATCGGGCATATACTAAATGGAACGGAGAAAAAACTTTACCAATCGTTAATTTAGTCAAAACTATGAAATAGGCACTCATATAGGCATATAATCACATCATTCATGTGCAGTTTGGGCTTAAGTCTTTCGTCAGCCACTTCGCCGAACTGGTTTGTAAAACATTCTCGTCTTCGATACGACAGAACAGTGCACTCAAAGACCACTGAACTTCCTAAGATGTTACAGACGTTTGGTGAATAATGCGAAAATGATATTATAGCTCTCACGTCTCGTTATGGAGTCCTTCCTTCGACCTTAGGGAATTCAACTTGGAATTCTTTGTATATTTTTTTACGTACAATATAACATTTTTATCGCCAAGTTTCGAAATGTGGCGGTAACAGTAGAGATATATCTATCGTCTCTTTTTTGTGTGCTGAGATCTACCACCAGAGTACCTTCGTCTCCCCTCCCCCGCATGATCGAGGCCCGTCAACCCTAGTGCCTAGGACAGGAGAATCAATACAGTGGGTTGAAGCAGAGTTCGGGGGCGGGAGAGAGGGAAGTCTTGTCTTGTTAAGACGTCAATTCAACATCAGATGAACAAGAATACTCTGTGTTAATGAGCGGCATGGAAAGCGAAGTGAAGGAAGGAGAAAATACTGAAATCTTCCTCTCAGATATCATCCCTGTACTTTAGTTGCAGGACTAGGAACGTGACCGCGAGACTCACACCGGGTACTCCAGTATACCGTCCCTAAGCCAAGATGATTAATTTAAAATGCTGGTTACCTGAGGCCCAGAATTTCGGGTGACATCGGATTTTAAATTAATCTATAAGATACAGATTAAGAAACGTTTTTTAAATGATGTATGTTCTCCCGTTCAGACTGAGTGTCTGAAGTTGTTACGATGCAGAAAATCTGTGGGTACTACAGGCTGAACAAGAAGCCTTATACGGCCCCTTATTTCCTGACTTTTTGTTTTTTGAAAACGTCGATTACGCTCTATAGCTGCCCTGGTGTTTTTCCACGCATCGCGACGAGATCTTAATTATAAAAAGTTAAACAGCTCCGTCCAGTGCGACGGGTGGGACCAGTTACACTGGACGGAGCTGTTTCACTTTTATAATATTGTTAGTGTGACGGACCAGAATGAAACAAATCACGATCTTAATTATTGTTAACACGTTAATAACCTGGCAATATCGAAAATTACCGGTATATATCTATAACAGTATATTAACATCCCCAAAATTTACACTCTTTTCACATTTCAATTCGAACTGGTTTATTGCCATGATCACAAGGGCATTCTGCTGGACTGATCATGAGTTTGGATGCTGTGTGGTCTAAAACGCTGATATGTGTTCAATAACCAAATAAATGAAATAATTCTACGTGTAATTATAAATAAACGAAGACCGCGACATAGCTCAAGCGGTTAGTCGCTGGCTTCCCACCGCGGGGGCCCTGGTTCGATCCCGGGTCTGATCAAGTGGGATTTATGGTGGACGAAGTGGCGCTGTTGCACGTTTTCTCTGAGTACTTCGGTTTCCCCTGCCAATCTTCATTCCACCAATTGCTCCACAATCACCCTCACCTATCATCTGGGGCTGGGACAATAGGCCAGAAGTGGCCGGAGTACAAGGGACTTAGTCCTACCCCACTAGCAATAAATAGGCAACGGCCTCGAAACAGACAACGGAACGACTTCCGTTACTGAGCACCAGATTCTTAATAAAAAAAGAATAGACGACAGCTGCTAGGGAACGGCTCGGTAAACGTTCCCGTGGCAACGAATACGCATACAGGAGAGGAACGGTGTTTCTACGTAGTCCATCCCGGAATTTTATAAACAAGAGACAAAATTAGAGCTTAGTGAGTAGTTAGTTGAAAATCGCCTCTTTAAAAGAAGGCTAAGAGATTGGTGTGAAATGGCTGCCAGCCTGGCAGGTAGTCAATTGTAACAGAGCCAGTGGAAGGGAGTCCTCATTCAAATAGAACTTGAACCCGGAAACAGAGGAATAGCCATTGTTAGCAGCCGTTACCATGAAACGTCTAGTGAAGGCACTGCGGGCGGAAAAGACTTAGTGCATGTGTGTGTCTAACAGTGATTTGTAAATTGTGAAGATCAGCGATGGCGCTGCAATTAAGTGTAATTACGAGTTATATGTATAAGTGGTCAATAAATCGAGTCACCAATCGAAACCTCGTATATTGTCAGTCTAACGCATGATAATATGATATAGCTTCAGTATCCAGTGAGTTAACGCGCCTGATACTTGTATATCTGGCGTTTTGCGACTCAGGACAACCGGTTGCTTGGTCAGAATTCAAAGGGGGTACTTCTCAAAAACTCCGTGATTTTAGTCCGCAAGCGAACTATACCGACCGAGGGACCACCGCTTGTCGGCGAAGTTAGTGTCAACTTTTGTGGATAGAGGGTGTCGCGTGGTCAGCGCAACGAATCCCTACGGCCGTTAATTTCGGTTTTCTAGACCGGAGCCGCTATTTCCTTGAAATAGCTCCTCAATTATCATCACGAGGCTGAGTGGACCCCGTTCCAGACCTACTACTTCTCCGAAAAAATCTTGTAGCGCCGGGAATCGAACCCGGATCTCTGGATTTGTAGCCAGGAACTCTGACCACTAGACCAGAGAGACGGTCTAACGTTGAGTTAAACCTGTTGGATGTATATTCCTAATACTGACCCCTCAAACAATAATGAGCATTATCACTTTACAAAGTGTTGTTTAGAAACTACGAGATGTCAAAACAGTTTGATTAATGACGTGTCAGCATATTAAGATTTAATTTACATTGGAATGGACAAATGTTTTGTAATGTTTAGCGCAGGCCGCGCCATAGCTCAAGCGGTTAGTCGCTGGCTTCCCACCGCGGCGGCCCGGGTTCGATCCCGGGGTCTGGTCAAGTGGGATTTGTGGTGGACATAGTGGCACTGGGGCAGGTTTTCTCCGAATACTTCGGTTTCCCCTGTCAGTCTTCATTCCACCAATTGCTCCACAATCACCCTCACCTATCATCTGGGGCTGGTACAGTAGGCCAGAAGTGGCCGCAGTACAAGGGACTTAGGCCACCCCACTAGCGCAAGATCAGACAAATGCTAAATGAATTCAGGCAAGGAATAGCCGATTCTCCAATAAAACTGAGGAACAAAACGCTTTGGAAATTATCCCTTTGCCTTTATTAAATACACTCAACGACGCATCTGTCTGAAGAATTGGCTGAAGATGCTACGAATCACGTGACTACATAATATTAATTTGTCAAAGTGAAGAAACGGCAACATTTCTCAGACATGTTTTGTGTACTGAAAGTAATAACTTGTTAGCAAAGAACTAATTTCATTTATACAGATATCATGTTTTGGGACATTGTACATCATCTTGTCTGTATCTAAAAACCGTCCTGTTTATTTTTCAGAACACAGCGTTTCGGAGACTGGATTCTGTCTCCGTCTTCAGGTGAAACCTACAAAGTTGGGCCCAATAGATTGAGCTAATCCTTACCTCTGTACCGATATATCATCATCACAAACTTTTGGTTCTTATTAATTTCATTTAGAAGTATCTTTCATAAAAAGCTAGTAGTCGCCCAGCTGTTTAAGAAATGTCTAGCCTTTTTCTTTTTTCGAAATCTGATAGTTTTTTACCATGCTCACAAAATTGCGTCACTGGTCTCTATCCTGAGCGAGATGAATCCAGTCCATACCTTCCTTCCCCGTTTAATTTCTTTGAGATTTTATTTAACAAAATAAATGGTAAGACTTTTTCAACTGTACCCGCAAAGTAACAGTTCTGGCGGGTTCGTTCGATTTTACCTAATTAGCTCGAAAACTGTTGTTCCTCAACTTTATTTTTAAAAATTTTTCCTTCTAATTAAAATTTAGAGAGTTACGTATGATTTACTATCGAGATGTGTGTAGAAACGATTGTCAATCTTCATGTAAAGTCTTTGCTACTGCTGTTCGATTTTGACGATACTTGGAATTGGTTTCACAAAAAATCCGTTAGGTGGATCTCAAATTGTTCCAGAGGTACAGACTGACAGACAGGACGATTTTAATAGACATTGGAGAAGGATTGTGACCTCATCTATTAAAGGATAATCTAATTACTGCCCACACAAATGCATTTTTCAAGTCCTTTCGAAATCAAGAGATATTTAATATCTCATTTTAGAACAATATTTGTCGTAGGCGAGTCAAAAATTCTACACTGCTGCCCTCTATGTAACAAATCATTAACTTAATGCTGCTGTTTTGTGTCTCTGACAGCGTGAACCAACTGAAAAGTGATGTTAACATAAAACTAAGGCAAACGTGCCATTTTGTGATGACAAAGTCTTGAACTCTCTGATTTTACGGCATGTTCAAGGGCCAGTTACGTGTTTATTGCGCTAATGAAATATAATTTATTTCGGGTCTGAGTAAAACCTAGGGATTTATCTCGCCAAGACTACAAAATTCGCTAACCGTAAGACCAACGCGCTCGGTTGGTATCAGGGTTAGTCAATTATTGATTCACCATCCGATAACCGAATGACGTAGTAAGTGGCTCCTAGAGAAGTTATCAAACTGTGAGCCTCAATACATGTCCTACCGGGCTATACACCACGCTCAGCGTACCGAAGCAGGACAAAAGTAGAAATGAAAAACGAATTTGAGCGGGTACATACTCTCTAAATATGTTTCTCTCAATCTGCATTCTCCGTTGTTTCTGATGTTCACTGAATTTCAGATCAGAGTCTATTGTCTTTTTTTTTTCTTTCTCTCCTGCCGTCTCAGCCATTTTGTGACAGACTCTTGTGGCGGAAATGGAAACTAATACAACGTAACTCATAGAAATCTACTGTTGACAGCGCTAATTGTGGATGGAAGCCTACATCGCTTTTCTCGTAATTTATTGAACACATAGGAAAACTGGAAAAAAGTTTCAAACGTCTACATTTTGTAGCTTATATTTTATATTTTATCCTGAACCCCTGCAATAAGCATGAAACCCATTTGCGAACTCAGATACCCTAAGATGAACAATTATTTTATAACCGAAGTGGCCTTAAGAATGTTCACAACTTCCAACCACCTTCGACTAACGTATTCAGGCAAGCGGAAGAAGCAGTAAAAACGACGTAGGGCCACAACATACCAAAACGACTCAAATCCTGAATTAATCTTTAAAAATATATTCACATTTACATTTATTTCCAGATTTTTGTGCCGTATGCCTTAAATATTAGGAGCCGGGATAGCGCAGTCGGTACAGCGACTGGTTACGGGGTGGACGACCGAGGGCTTTGTAGTTCGAGTCCTGGTAGGGTCAAGAATTCTCTCTTCCCCACGTCGTCCAGACCGGCTCTGGGGTCCACCCAACTTCCTCTCCAATGGGTACCGTGAAATCTTATCCGGCGGGTAAATCGGTCGGTCGTGAAGCTGACCACTCCCCTCCAACTAGTGCCGAGGTCAAGAAATATAGACCTATACATCCACTCCCCCATACACCTTCATGGCTTGGTGTTTAATGAGTTAAGCACAGGGCAAACTTTAACTTTTTTTTTAACTTCATGCCTTAAATATTAGAAATTTATGTAATTGGTAAAGAACTGTAACATCAGGTGAGTCAGGAGTATGTTTTTGAAACTGACAGTACGTGTAGATTTGTTTCAAAGATTTTATTCGGAGGAAAGTCACGAGAGATTTTACGTGGACCTGTCGCTGTGTTGAATCCTGAAACAAGACAATTAACAACCAAACCAATGAATCATTACACATTTCTGAGTTATTGATTACAATGTACTTTAATGTACCGAATTGAGTGTCATGTGGATTTCGCTCCGTACCAATTACTAAATAGAGTGAACAAGACTAATGCTGAGCGAAATGAGGTCAGCAGGAACAAGCGTTAACACGTGGGACGTATAAAGATCGGTGCATCGCTCAGTGAAGTGGACCGTCGAAAGCAAGCACCGTCGCGGCGCATCCGGAGGAGCCAATGGCCCCACTGCTCGTTGCGTTGGTAACCGTTTCTATGGTAACGCCAATATGCAGCTGCCGAAGGAGTCGAACAGCGCCCGCGCCGCTGCACTCGATGTTGTTGCGTTGCGCAATGCTAAATCCATATACATGCCAGACTCCAAGGGCGTCAATAGTTCGGAACAACCCGATGCTTCCTATGACGATCATTGTTATTATTTTCCAAGCCGCGATACGTAAAGTAGGAGGGCATATTGATAACCGAAGCCAGCTTGAAGCTGCACAATAGCGCCAGTGAGAGTTATAATACATTGCACAACATTCAGGCAATAAAACTTTATAGACGAATGCAATGGGAATTAACGAGGTCATTTCAGACAGAAAGGGAAGTTTCTACACACGAACATACAGAATTAGAAACCTCAGAATTGTTACTGTACGGAAAATACATGATTCTAAATTATTGTCGGTGTTTCCGTGGCCTCCAAACCGGTAAAAACGTAAAGTTATCCCTGTAGCAAACTGTGAAGGCCCATAGGGTTGTGAGAGGTTGAGGCTTCCACATGTTCTAGACAATCGGCTCGCAGATGACGGTGAGGTTGTCAGCCTTACACGCCGGCTGCCCTTTACCTCTTACCCCAAGAAGATCCCTGGCACTCATTTCTGTTAGAGGCTGAGTCGATCACAGGGCCATAGTGCGGCTGGAAGGATTAAGTAAATCGGGAAAAAATCCAATGACCACATCGGGAATCGAACCTGCGACTTTCCGGTTTGTACCATAATGCCTCAACCAACTACGCTATCGCGTTTTCAAACCGCAAACAACAAAATAAAGGCGCATATGTTGAAGTTGTTTAACATCCTGCAGTATTGAGTCTATATTAAAAAAAATGTTTTGAGTTACATTTTCATATATCATAAGTAGTTTTATTTTGTTCTTTTCGGTTTGAAGATTAAGGGCAACGAAAACCCCGACAATAATTTAGAATCAACCTGTATTAGTAATGCTGTAAAGTGCCTGATACGTATGTGTAAGGTTTTTGTTCGATATTATTTTGTCATCTAGACTGACTAAGTTTATTGCTACATTTCTTAGTTCTCGATAAAACTTTTCGAATCGATTTCTACGTATACAAATATAGGGAACCAAGCAATAGGTACTCCTCAGTAGTGTTGCTTCAGCACACCAGCAGTCATTGTTATTTCGTTCATTCGTCAATGGCTCTACAGCCCTTTGTTGGGCCTTGGCCTCTTCTTCAGTTTCGTAATCTTTTTTACACAGACGCTAGGACTCCTTGGGCGAGTGATCAACCCGTCGCGAGGCCGCTATCTACACACAGGACAACACAAGCACAGAATAAACGCACACAAATAGTGGGATTCGAACCTACGATCCCAGTGTTTGAGCGAGCGAAGACAATTCATGCCTTAGACAGCGCGGCAACTGTGACTAATGTTTTGAATTTAGTTTATAGTATTTCTTCCATACCATACATTACCATCACTTGATATTCTGGAGATAAATACGTCTCGGAGTCTTCTTCACATCACGTGCAACTGATGCACAGTTATGACAGCATAAACTTAGTTTATTCCGTGTCCCTCTACTTGATGTTATTCATCTGAATTTGATGAGTTGCAAGGTTCCATATGTTAGAGGCTACTTCAGGACAGACAATCCCCTTACTTTAACGTCATTAGTTAAAACAGTCTGTATTGATTGATTTCAACGGAGTAGAAAGCATGGCTTATAAAGGTGACAGTCCACACTTATCTGTTCGCGGAATAGCTACGAGCATTCATTTAAGCTACAGCATTACTCCTACACTTGTGAAGTTTAACTAATAGTTACGTTGTTAGGTCAGGAATGGAAAACATAAACACAGCAAAGATGTTCTAAAATTTCTGTCTAGCAAATCCATTCCGTATGCCACTAGTCCTACCGGTAACAACGGATTATTCACATATGATAAATGAGGTTAATGTTTGTTGTTGTTAGAAATTCCCTTTGTAGACGAGTAAGTTTTATACGGACGACCAACAACAGATCAATGACTTTCTCTCACGTACCCTACTGATTCTATCCTAATTCCTCCTTTCCTCTTTTTCTTCCTCCCCGAATTAGCAATTTAATGTCACAGAAATGCTTCCATTAGCTCGAACCTGGATATTTGTTTTTTCTGTCCGAATTTAATAGACCGAGAACCGCTAAATTGACGTTAATCAAGTATGAAATTAGGAAGTTTCACTAATCTTTGTGACTCACTCATTATCGTGTCCTCAAGAGCCCTCCACTTGTCCCCTGTCCTGAGCCACATCAATCCAATCCATAGCATCCCATCCTATTTCTCTAAGATCCATTTTAATATTGTCCACCCACCTACGCCTTGGTCTTCCAAGTGGTTTCTTTCCATCCGGCTTTCCCATTAATATCCTCTTCTCCCCCATTCATGCTAATCTCTGTGACACATAATTGTTTTAGTTAAAAAATGGCTAACAATTTGCATGTAGACGTAAATAGTTAGTTAGTTAGTTAGTTATTAGAGAGGGTGGGTTTCCCCATGCACTTAGACCTGTAGTGGTCCATTGGGCTTCCCTCTATGATTTCTACCAGTCTCTATGTCCTACCGGTATTGGTACTTACCATCAGTCCCGCCCAGCCAGCGAGACCGGCTCTACTAGCTGAGAGGTATCTATAATGCTTCCCCCATCTACCGGAGGTATTAGTGACTGCTGTTGGGCGGGAAACGTCCGCAATTTTGGTTCAGTGACCTCCTTTGGAGGTATGACGTTCTTCTACGTGCCGTAAAGCTACGACAAGGGACCCACGGCTTAAAGTCCCTCCCGGAGGAATTGTTCCCTGAATTTTTCAGCTCTTAAAAATTCGACGACCTCCGCCGGGTATTTGAACCCGCGTACTACGAGTCATGAGGTGGGAACGTTACCTCTAGACTACGGAGGCCGCTAGACGTAAATAAGTTTCTGCTTACATCTCGTTCGCAGATAATTAAATATTAATCTAAACAAATGGTTCGAACAGTTGCTTTAGAGAAACACGTAACACTTTTTAAATAAACTTTTAATTTGCCTTACGATTTTCTAGAGAACTGAACAAAGGCTTGTCATTTAAAGAATCGAACTTCTTCGAGCGTGAGAGCGCAGCTGTTGCTACACTGTATGTACATTTCTTACTTGGTATAATGGTTACCGTAAAATTGAATTCGTTAATGGTAAAATTGTATTCAGACATGCAAGTCTTCGGTGATGAATCCATAAAACCAAAACCGCGCTGTAGTGGTTACATCTGTGCTTCATATCATAGCGTCAGGGTCCTGAGACCCGTGGCACTCGCTGTGATTCCCGCGATTCTACGTCAGTGTTGGTACAGTAACCTATAAAACGCTATAACACTTATTTCACCTTCCTTCACAGTCACAATCCTTCACAATCCTACAAGTTTAACAAAGCGTCGCAAAATTAAGCAAAACAACTTTTAATGGAAATTTTCCCCACAGAGATTAAGCTGTTAGATGCATGAGGATTCTCTGATGTGTATGTCCATTGCTAGGCAACGACTCGGTAAACACCTAGCCGTGCGAGCCAATGAGCACAAGAAGAGGACTTCTATTGATAGGTAGCGGATCAGTGAACACACGTCCTTAACAATAGAGGCTATGTTTTCTGTAGGGTCCGTGCAAAGTGCAAAGTATTCGGCAGCATAGAGCAGGATACCCGTGTGCAGGCGGGGTCGAATACCTCCACCGTGACCCTGCGAGTCGTAGGAGGCGACGAAAAGGGAAAACTCAAATCTGAGGCAGCAAAATATGGTCGCGAGTCCCAAGGGACTCGGAGTTGAGAAAGACTGTGCCGACAGGGACCACCAGTACAGAACCCGTCCTCTCGTCAGAGAGGGTGTCCCAGAAAAACAAGACCGTAACTGCCAAACAGTAATAAATGTCTGGTCATGATCCTCAGATGTGACTCGACACCAAGACTTGCTGACTGACTGACCGTCAGTCGCAATGTGACTTTGACTCTGACTTTGACATAGAGCAGGATAGTAGAGCAATAATCGAGAGAAGTGAAGAGTCGCGTTTCGAGACGCCAGCCTGCCAGGATATGAGCTTGGGAGCAGACGAATTGAATTGAGTTGAGTTCTCGGAATTGGCAATTGCAGAATAATGGCAAGAAAGGAATTAGGCTGTGAAACGAAGACTTCACATATGATTTTAAGTGATAGTGAGACTGTTTTAAATCCGTTGCCAGGGTACGACTAGTGAATATTGAGAACCATAGTGTGTGTGCAGCGGTCAATTGTAATGTGTGTGTAAATCAGCTACAGCGCTGTATTACCTTCAGTCTCGAGTTGTGTAGAATGAGGCGTCAGTAAATCCAATCATCCTATCCGGAACCCGTCTTAAAGGTCACGCGCAAACCTCTAAATCGTGACAATATCTTACTTAATACTGAAGATAAATTGTATTTCTATATCGTATTCTTGTTCCCAGTAAACCCACTTGTATATCATAGCTTCTTTCAGTAGCTACCTGAAGTGAAATTGTAAAAAATGTAATTATTTTCTAGCTCTGGACGGAAAATAAATCCACGGAGAACTGTATAGTTAAGATAGGGGCTAGGTACCACATTCAGTGCAACAGACCGGCGTCTCAGGGTTAATCACACAGACGAACCCAAGTATGCGCTGCCTTGAAATTACTGCAAGTTCGTCACCGGGAAGATTTCCCCTTTAATCAGCAATTTATTTAAGAAAAGTCAGTTCTAACGAAGGGTTTTGTGAATCTGAATAACATTTCAACTTTCGTGAAATATTTTGAATGAAATAATCACAAAATGGCCAGATTTTAAAATAAATTATTCAACCGTCTATTAATTAATTAATTTACTTCGAAACAGCTGCCGAACATCACAAACTGGTGTTAGGATTTGTAGTTCTTGTTCCAAAGATACCGAGTGAAAATCTTAACGGAAGATCTGCTCTCCTGACTTCACATTTGTTGGTGGTTTTTCTCAGTTCCTCCAAGCACATTCCGGTACAATACCTCAAATTAAGTCTTGGCCACTTCCTTCGGTATCCATTTCGGTTCATTATTCACATATCCTGTCATTCAACGTCACTGAAATTATTATTAATACATATGAATTTTAGCGAATTTCAGAGGGGAATACCATGTTCTTGGGACACGCGGTAGCGTAGTTCATTGAGGCACTATGCTATAAGCTGGAAGGTCGCGGGTTCGAGACCCGATGAAGTGGATTTTTTTTTAATTGACCTAATCCTTCCAGCCGCACAATGACCTTTGGGTCGACTCAACCTCTAACAGAAATGAGTACCAGGAATCTTCCTGGGGTTAAAGAGCGGCCGGCGCGTAAGGCTGACTACCTCCCCGCCATCTGCGAGCCGATTATCTAGAGAAAATGTGGGAGCCTCGACGTCTCACAACCATATGGGCCTCCACGGCTTGTTACAGGCATACCTTTACATTTTTATACCATGTTCTGAGGTGCGACTACGCTACTCTTCACATTTACCGCCATTGCGATTTCAAACTCCATAAGTTTTAAAAAAAACTGACTAATTGACTTGCTTATTAACGAGAATCGAACCAGGGGCACGTCGGAAATCTGGATTATATTAAATCAAGTAACCTGTAATTATTATGCAATAAATACAAATGGCTATTTTGCCTTATGCGTCACTCTACACAGTTCAATACCACACTCCGAAGTTGCAATAAATCCCACATAGGAATTATAACCCAAATAAAGCGCTAGCCTATAATTAATGTATTCGCCCAGCAAATATGAACCAGACAAATGTCCCATGGTATCTCTTGATGGTTCTCCAAATCCCATTGATGACGTATGTTATATAATACGCCATGTCATAATAGTGTGGAGCGTAAAATCACTGTTTTAAATCTGCATAACTAGAGGGCATTAACCCACAATAATCCATATTAAAACTAATGTAGTTGTTATGAACTGTGATCGAATAATCTGAAATACATTTCTGTCTGAAGCAACGAGGCAAAATAAACTTATAATTACGAAATGAACCTTGCAAATGGGGGTTTGAATATTCTTCCATCTATTTGATACGTAGTAATTTTTACAATAAAGGTTGATGTAAAATTCCGCAATTACATCTGAGTACCCAGTTCATAAATGACGTGGGAACTTCTTGCAAATTCTAATGGCCATAAAATTCAAAGCAGATTTCGACAAACCTACTTATTCTTGGAAATTAGTGGGGGAAAAAAACAGGGACTATTTTAATAGAAATGTTGAAAAAAGTGTTTTGTAGTGTTTTTCAGAACTTTAGTGTCTTGATCCAGATGATTTCGGTTGGATACACACACAAATACGGACACATTAACATAAACATACCTCTCTTAACACTGTATATAAGTAGCTTGCTGATCCGTTATGCAAGAAAGCAAATTTTATTTCTAATACGAGTACATGATCCCTCCGTCATCAACAAATTTATCCAGACTAGATTTTATACTATAGCAATGCTCATGCGCAGATACGCATGCCTGTAGCATCTATCCAAGAGACCACTCTGCCATTAACCTATTGCCATAGCATTCGCGGGTTCGGCATCTCTCAGCGTTCAATTTAATGTAACGTACGCACGCTTTACTCCTAACTTCTCAATTAGCGTTAGCAACGCCATTTGTTATCGCGCTCTACAGTTAGCGCTCGCCTGTAACACCGTCGTTTGGGGGATCCTGTGGCATGAGGGCGAACTCCTAGAAAAGTCACTTCGCCGTTACACTTCAATTTTAAACATGAATAAAATAATGTATACATATTTAACTATGCCTGATGAAACGAAGTCCTGTTGATTTAGTCTCTGACAACTTTTTAAAAATATTTTTAAATTTTGGCTTATTAGAGGGAGAAGGTGTGAGGCGTGAACCTAGTCACTCACCCCATCTAGTGCAGAGGTCAAAACGTGTGGAACTGTACCTCCATTCCTTCGTATATCGTCATGGTGTGGCGCTTGATAACTGGGCACGGGAACAACTTTACCTTATCTTATTACTTCACATGAATGGTGGAGCAACAGGCAAATTCAGTCAAGTGTTAATTAAATAAAACATAGACATGTACATATTTGCATTGTACTATATGCATTGTATTACTGGTCTGTTGGTTTTAAAATCTCTTGGTGAGAAGAGTAGTGGTCAGAGTTCCTGGCTACAGATCCAGAGGTCCCGGGTTCGATTCCCGGCTCTACCAGACTTTCTGAGAAGCAGTAGGTCTGGAACGGGGTCCACTCAGCCTCGTGAGGATAACTGAGAAGCTATTTCAAGGAAATAGCGGCTCCGGTCTAGAAAACCGAGATTAACAGCCGTGGGGATCCGTTACGCTGAACACGCGACACCCTCTATCCGCTAAATTTGGCACTAACTTCGTCGACAAATGCCGGTCGCTCGGTCGGTATATTCCGCTTGCGGACTAAAGCCACGGAGCTTCTTTTCTTTTTTTTCGGGGAGAGGAGTGGTCTCAGTTATGTAGTCTGTGTTTTTTTTTATTGCTAGTGGGGTGGGAGTAAGTCCCTTGTACTGCGGACACTTCTGGACTATTGTACCATTTTAGTCACACCAGAAGCTGGGAAAAGGAATTACGGTTGTGAGAAGGCCTTCTTAAACGGGGTTTGGTAAAGATCAGGTATGGTCACTGGTTGGGAATAAGTGCGCTTTCTGAATTACCCTGAAATGCCACAAAAGCAATCCATGCCAAAGCAATATGTTCTTTTAAAGGGGTCATCATGTACGTTACATAGCACAGGTTGTTAGTCGCCGGCTACCCACCGCGGCTTCCCGGCTTAGTTGTAGGATTTGTGGTGAACAAAGTGGCACTAAGGTAGGTTTCCTCCGAGTACTTCTGTTTTCCCCGCCAGTTATCAACCTACCAACTGCCCCACGCTTATCATCTATCATTTGGAGCTGGTACAATAAGCCAATCAGTTGCCGACGTACCCAGTGGAGCCAGCCTCACCCCACCCCAAGAAACAAAAAATAATAAGGGGTGATTGTTGAATAATGACAGTATTTCAGATAAATTCACCGTGTGTGGTGTGTGATGACTTACTCTTGAGGATACAGGATTATGACGACTGCGGGCCTGTTTCACAGTGACCCCAGGCTGGAAGGGCTGATGGTGGACCTTGTTACCCCACTGCTGGTGTTGGGAGCCTTGCCGGCTGGAGATGGTACCTGCCAGAGATGTCGGCTTATGGCCCCTGGGATTCACGCCTTTCAAGTCGCGGATCTCTGCCCGAAGAGCCTTCTGTATCCGCGCTTCCTTCGGTGTGTAGACATAACCTGAAGAGAGAAAGAACGATTTTCAGATCGTAGCATTCCATTAAAAATTTCATAAAGAGGAGCTTAAAATTTGCACTCTTCGCCAGATATAAATAAAAATACTCCGTAGCCTGTAGTCCGCAAACGAACTATACTGACCGAGGAACCGCCGCTTGTCGGCAAAGTTAGTGCCAACTTTAGCGGATAGAGGGTGTCGCGTGGTCAGCACAACGAATCCCCACGGCCATTAATCTCGATTTTATAGACCGGAGCCGCTATTTCCTTGAAATATCTTCTCAGTTATCCTTACGAGGCCGAGCAGACCCCGTTCTTGACCTACTTATCAGAAAATCTGGTAGCGCCGGGAATCGAACCCGGAACCTTTCTATCTGTAGCCAGGACCTCTTGACTATTAGACCACTGAGGCGGCCGCCAGATATAATTGGAACTTCCGTCCCAAGTGCAAACAATATATTATGTGTCCTTGATCTTGTTCCTCTACACTACATGTTTCGGCCTCAGACTGCCATCATCAGGTGTATAACACTCACGTCGCTGTCACACTGCACCCAGCCCAAAATTTAACATTTAAAACACTTTCCTTGTTATTATCAACATTTACTTCGTTGATATCTGTCCGGTTTGTAGATTATTTTACACACGTTAATTTTGACTTACCTGTAGTAGCACTATAAAATCTTTAGTTCTAATTTTAAAATCCTTTAAAATTTTTCTCTAAATTTTAAATTTAAAATTGTTAGGGTTACTCGCTCTATGTCTAAAGTGCTGCAGCGGCTAGTTCTTGTTCCTACACTGTATAGATGTTACCCTGTGCAGTCTTCCTGTGTGCGTGCCGCTGTTATTCTTTACTACGTGTGCTACTGCACTTGGGACGGAATTTGTATCATTATATCATTTATCGCATGGAGTGCAACAGGATGCTTAAATATAATATTATAATTGGAACGTTAAATTGAATGAGGATGAGATGGGCAGGGCATGTAAAACGCAATGGGCGTAGAAGAGGAATACATGTAGGATTTTGGTAGGAATGCCAGAAGGAAAGAGACTTCTAGGATGATCTAGATGCATGTGGGAGGATAATATGAAGATGGATTGGATGGGATGATATGAACTTAATTGATCTGGCTTAGAATAGAGACCTGTGGAGGGTTCTTGTGAACACGGTAATGAAATTTCGGGTTCCATAAAACGTCGATCAATTCTAGAGTAGCTGAGCAACTAGCTGGTTATAAAAAAGGACTCTGCGCCATTCACTGATCCACCAATACGGAAACAACCCAAACAATCCGGCTCTTTTCACATACATGCAATTTTTGGACCAGATACAAGTACAAGAGTGCTCCTGAAACAGCTACAGAGGCCTATATGCCTGCTTCTTTATTTCTGTGCCCAAATTTTTTATGGCTTATGAAAAATTGGTAAGCAATGATGAACTTGCAATCCTTAACAAGATACTGATAAGGTAGCAAGTTGGAACTGTCATAAGAGACAGCCCAACTACAGGGACTGGCGACCCTGCCTTATGCGAGTCCCAGGTCCCACTAGCCCGGTGGGTAGCGCCCGGTATGGGCCCCTTCCCAGAGTTACGTGGCGGGTAGACAGGACTCGTTAGCCCCGGTAGGCAACCTGTGTAAGGGAGGGCAACCCTGAATAAAAACCCTGGCCCTCCAAGATAAGGGGGTTGCTACAGGCTGATGACCTGCTTTGAGTAAAGACATTTACTTAAAAAAATACAAACTCCGTGGCCTGTAGTCCACAAGCGAACTATACCGACCGAGCGACCGCCGCTTGTCGGCGAAGTTAGTGCCAACTTTTGCGGATAGAGGGTGTCGCGTGGTCAGCGCAACGAATCCCCACGGCCGTTAATTTCAGTTTTCTAGACCGGAGCCGCTATTTCCTTGAAATAGCTCCTCAATTATCCTAATGAGGGTGAGTGGACCCTGTTCCAGGCCTACTACTTCTCAGAAAATTTGGTAGCGTCGGGAATTCAACCCGGAAACCCTTGGATCTGTAGCCAGGAACTCTGACCCCTAGACCACAGAGGGGGTCCCTGGAATCTGAACTCCGGGTTTAAATACTCGGAGGGAATCTTTCACGATTTCATGTTCGTGTCGTCACAAAGTTTTGGGTGCGGGCGCAACGAGAAATTATAAAAACGTGTGGGCGGGTACTAGTATGTCTGTGTCTTTATGTAACATTTCTGGATTTACAAGAAATTTGTTACTAGGCGGTTTTACCAGAATGTTACAGTTTAAAATTCTTAGTTAAAATTCGGATACAAATAACTTAAATTTTATATGACGGCCTACACGTTTTTTTCCCCCTGAGACTCTAGAGCAGCCGTGTCAAACGTGCGCCCCCCATAGCCACAAAGTGCGGCCTCTCAACTTTTAGAGCTAATTGATACTAAAATCAATATTAAAATTTTAGTAGAAATATACTTGTAAAGACAATTTTCCAACAGACCAGAAGACAAGAAGTCTCACGCAGACATAAATTAGCAGGCTGCAGGAAAAGTGATTCTGAGAATTGCAGAAGGGTTTGTCCAACTAACGGTTTTTTAAAGTTCGTGAAGGACAAACTATTGTATTTCAGAAGGTTAATGCACTGAAGTCCGCACAGCCTCACCACCCCAAGTATTCCCAAGAATCCCTTTTGGAGGCATAGTAAGAATGCAAGGAGGGTGGCAACTGTCAGACAAGTGCAAGGGATTTCTACCTTCAAAATTAACTTGCAACCCACAGTCATTGTCTAATGGGCTTCTAGCATACTTTCACTTTTATGACCATTGAGACAAGATACACCTTCCTACAAGTCCGGTAGTGTCTTGTACATTGTCAATCAGTACATTTTCACACAGCGACAGGTGCTGATGTTACATTGTGATGAACGTATAAATGTTATAATTAAACATAAATTATCAACTACGAGTTTTCTTGTATATGTACAGTAACTTTTAAACGGCAATGTCACCTTCAAAAAATTCAAGTAGCAAAAAAAGAACCATTGAAAGTGAGCGCCTTGTTTTTCAAGAAAAATGGGAAATCGCTTATTTCTGTTGTGAAATAGAAGGTAAAATTACATGTCTGATTTGTGGGCAAAATATAAGTGTTCCTCTTTAGGTAATTATATTGAAATTATTCCTAAATAATAAATAGAATTAAATTTCCTTGTATCAAAATCTAATGTATATTTTTATTTTGAAGTGCGGCCCTAGGTTATTATTTATAGGGCTGAGGTGGCCCTCTGTACAAGTTGAGTTTGACATGCCTGCTCTAGAGAGTAGTTCATAAAATATTTATTTGAGTAAAATAAACTGATAATAAAAATTGTATAAAAATGAAACACGAATTTATATCTAGTCTTCTTCAGAAATTAAATTAAGATGACATTGAATTCGGGTAACGCTTCCTACCCCTGAGTCCAGAATTTTTGTCTTCCCGCCTGCTGTCTAAACACATAAAACACCCGCTGTATGGGTGTAGAACTTGCTCTCTGATATTAAGGGAGGAACATAGACTGAGGGTGTTTGAGAACACGGTGTTTAGGAGAATATTTGGACCAAAGAGAGATGAAGTGACAGGAGGTTGGAGAAAACTGCATAATGAGGAGCTTCATAACTTGTACTCTTATCCAAGTATAATTAGAATGATCAAATCCAAGAGGATGAGACGGACAGAGCATGTAGCACGAATGGGGGAGAAGAAGTATGCATATAGGATATAGGAAGTCCAAGACGTAGGTGGGTTGACAATATTAAAATGAATATTATAGAGATAGGATGGGACGGTATGGATTGGATTTATCTAGCTCCTGTAGCATACTTGGTTGAGGCACTGTGCTACAGGCCAGAAAGTCGCGGTTTCGAGTCCCTATGATGTGGATTTTTTTTCCAATGTACGGAACCCTTCCAGCGGCACTATGACCCTGAGGTCAACTCAGTCTCTAACAGAAATGAGTACCAGGAATCTTCCTGGGGGTAAAGGGCGGCCAGCGCGTAAGGCTGACAGCTTCACAGCCATCTGTGAGCCGATTGCCTAGAGAGAATGTGGGAGCCTCGACGTCTCACAACCTTATGGACCTTCACGGCCTGTTACATGGGTAGGTTTATATTTCATACACCTTGAACGTTTTTAAGAAAATTTAGAACACGTTTAATTCGTGCTAAGCGGAAACATGCTCTACGTTTTGCAAGAATCTTCCCTTTAGCTCTGTGTCTGAAATGACGTTACGTGCTTTCCTCGTTCGTCTGCCTTATAAGTAGTTTATGACAAATGGTTTCTAGAACATGGACCTGCAAACATATGCTGATGTATACATGAAGCCTAGATATACACACGCTTACAGTCTTACACCCTGAACACATGCGAACAGCACAGCAATTATTTGAAGCCGATTTCTAGTCTGCTCGTTTCCCCTGGACTGTCTGTTCCGTGTCTTCGGGCCGTTTGCGCCGCTTCGCAATCGATTATTCTCATTATATTTTGCGTTCTTCGCGCTAGGCGCATGAAATGAGCGGATGTTGGGCTGCTCTCCGCGTCTTCCAGTTCCAGAACCGCTAGACGGATTTCCATTAAATTTGACACTACAACATTTTTCGAAGAATTGCGGAGCAATTTCAACTTTCGTGCATGCCAGCCATGTTTAACGATGACTTAGACTTACATCTTACTTTTATTTCATTAAATATTCATTGGGGAGAAACATGTTTCAGACAAACGTTATAGAGAAAAACAAAGCACAAATATGTCCGGTACTTTTCTCATTAAGTCTTGTGGGATTCGAGAAAATTAAATGGAACGTTTTCAGTATATTTTCCATCTTTCATTTTCATCGAAAACAATGACCCCTCAGAACCTAATCGCGTTTAAGGGGTAAAGAAAAAAATTATACAGCCTTAAATTCAGAAGTATTTTATTGTTTTGAAGAAGTGTTTTATTACGTATAGCACGACATTAAAGAATATGTTAAGCATTCTATAAGGCGCCCAGATAGTGTAGTCGGTATAGCGACTGGTTATGGGCTGGACGACAAAGCGGTCGGAGTTCGAGTCCCGGTAAATTGAAGAATTTTTTCTTCTCCACGTCGTCCAGACCGGCTCTGGGGCCCACACGGCCTCCTATCTAATGGGTACCGGGGGCAAAGCAGCAGGGGCGTGAAGCTGAACATTCACCTCCAGCTAGTGCCGAGGTGAAGAAAATGTGGATCTATACATCCACTCCCCCATTCATCTTCATGGCGTAGTGCCTAATTACAGGAACAAATTTGCCTTTTAATANTTCTGCTTTCATTAAAAATAGTATAAACTTTTTCCACAGTGAAGGAGAAGACCGTTTTGACTGTCTTCTCTGTTAATTTTACGTCATGTATAGAAGACGTCAGAAGCTAGTATTTATATCTACAGACAATAACAGTGAATACTCTATGGCTTTACGTTGTGTGCGCATTTCCTAACTTCTTTGATTTTAGTTGACTTATTAATTAACGGCTTCCGTTTTGCTCTCATCCTGAAACACATCACGTAAATTGAGGCGAAACCTTTCTTGAAAACAGCCTACAGTCCCTTCATTGGCGAAGTGCAAGTGATTAAATTAAAGTAGAAATACGTATAAAATTTGGTGAGGCACTACTATACAAGCATGAAGGTCGCAGGTTCGAGTCTTGATGAGGTTTTTTTTTAATTTACCTAATCATTCCAGCCACACTATGGCCCAGGGTCGACTCAGTCTCTAACAGAAATGAGTCCCAGGAATCTTTCCTAGGGGTAAAGGGCGGCCGGCGCGTAAGGCTGACAACCTCACCGACATCTGTGATCCGATGGTCTAGATAATGTGGGACCCTCAAAGTCTCACAACCCTATGGGCCTTCACGGCCCGTTAAAGGGATAGCTTTACGTATATAAAATTAGGTCCTGTTTGGACATAAGTTAAAATAGGCTGGACCCGAAACCAGTTACCACAGGACAAACTGTTTTCTTAACTAACCAACTAACTCCATGGAGCTAAGTCCTTATTCAGAAGTTGCCAATTGCTCAGTTACTCAGGAATTTACCAGGATTTCACGGAATCCTAAGGTTCATTATCGTGTTCACAAAATCCCTCCACTGGTCCCTATCCTGGGTCAGATCACTCCACTCCATACCACCCATACCGCTACTAAGATCCATTTTAATAGTATCCTACATCCGTCTACGTCATCCTAGTGGTATCTTTCCTTCTGGATTTCCAACCAAAAACTATATACCTTCCTTTTCTTGCACAGTGCGTACTACATGCCCTGTCCACCTCATCCTCCTCGACTTGATCATTGTAATTATACTCGGCGAAGAGTACAAGTTATGAAGCTCACTGTTTTTTTCTAACATCGTATCGGAAGGTGCACGGTATTTTGGGGTTAAACAATTAAGGTAGCTATAGCTAATGGAAGGAACATGACAGCTCTGTAAGCGATCCTCCACAGGCCTATTTATAAAAGGCGTTTACCTTATATCTTGTCGATACTAACTACAGAACTATCTTATATTGATTTTATATTGTGTCGTGTGCAGGTTGGGTGTTGACAGTTCTCCTGGGCGGCGCGGGTATCAACAGTGCACGTAGTTGGATAGAAAATTAAAATAGAACCTGCAATATTCTGGGTTCTCGTTAAGATGAGGCAGTTCGAATTTCATTTATTAAATATAACTTATAACTTATTTAGATGCGTGCAGGATTCACCTATCAGGCATCAGGTATTTTTATTAAAATTTGAAGGCTTATTGTCCGGTCACAGAAATATTGCTAACTCTTCTAATTTGATCTGGGATACATATAATTATTGATTATAAACATTGCCTCATAAATTAACTAGTGTAATATCCCTTGAAAATTCAACAGAAATTCTCGTAAGATTTGAGGTTTTCACAGCGGTGACTATGAAGCAAGCAGTCTTCTGGGATATGGCGCAGTGTATATATTGTGTTAACCGACGTTTCGTAGGAACGTATCGCCTCCATCTTAAGGGTAGAAGAAAAAAGAAGGAAATCTTCAAGCGAAGAACCAGCGTGAGCTAGTACCGAAACGTCGGTTAACACAATATATACACTGCGCCATATCCCAGAAGACTGCTTCCTTTAGAAATTCTCGTAATTTATTATATTATTATTCGCAATATTTATTTATCTCTGCTTTCTCTCTTATTCCTATCCAGCTAGAAACCAAATGGATCTTAACAGTAGGACAGGAAAAAAAAATTAAAAAAGTGTAGGTGGAATTTTAGAAGCCAGGCGAAAATATTATTTCTAAATTTTGCATCATTTACCAGTATCAATCACTCATGTCCGTTCCTGTCTTTACTTCTGGCAGCCATATCGGATATACTGTTTGCAAGTGGACTTAAAATTACCGGTATTCTACGCACCGTGTTGCATCTTTCATATCTGGGCCGTTAATTTCCTAAATTAACAAAATTAATTTTGAATTACTTTGGTGTCGGTTTAATAACGAAGGAATGCTAGTCTTGGGCAGTTATACAAAAAAATTAAAATCTAAGAAATATTACTTTTTCATTCGGAAGATGGGGCACGCGGTAGCGTAGTGGTTAAGGCACTATGCTACAAGCCGGAAGGTCGCGGGTTCAAATACCTCATTGGTATTTCAATTGACCTAATCCTTTCGGCCGCACTATAACCCTGGGGTCAACTCAGCCTCTAACTGAAATGAGTACCACGAATTAATTAAATAATTTTCTTGGGGAGTAAAGCGCGGCCGGCGCGTAAGGCTGACAACCTTACCGTCATCTTTGAGCCGATTGTCTAGAAAATGTGGGACCCTCAACGTCTCACAACCCTATGGGCCTTCATGGCCTGTTACAAGGATAGCTTTACTCTTTTTTTTACTTACTGGATTTACATAGATTTTTCGAAATGAGATCCTCCATGTTCAGTGTGACTTTCAGGTTTGAATCTGACAGTTCCTGTTAACACGATAGAATATTTTAAATTAACTTGCTTTGGGTCCCTCTGTGCTTAGCTGAACTGTAATATATTGGGGCAGAGTAATTTACGGGGTTTGAAGAAAATCTTATTGCAGGTTTGAAGCCAGCAAAGACAGCCACTTTTACGTAACGGCTCTGCAAACAACCCTGTTGCTAGGCAACCGCTGTATAAACATGCAACAATACCATAGCCATCGCTAAGGAATGTGTGCACTCAATAATGGAGGAACTGTGGGAAGCTGAGGCCGGGGACAGTTCAGGAACCCAGAGGAAAGGGAACGCCCGCAGTTGGAAGCCGCTTCTAAGCAACGCAATTAAGACCGTGACTGAGAACACTAGTCTGTGTGTAATAGTGATTTGTAAAGTGTATTCACGAGTTGTGTGTTAAAGTGTCCAATAAAGTCTATTACCGAATCAAAACGCTGTCTATCTTCATTCAACCACTGAAATTTCGTAAATTTTACAAATAATTTTTAAGGCAGAGGTAATGTAAGCCGGTCACAGCAGCCACGCGGTCTAAGGCATGAACTGTCTTCGCCCGCTCGGGCGCTGCGATCGTGGATTCGAATCCTACTCAAAGCGTGGATGTTTTGTGTGTGTATGCGTTTAGGTAGAGGCCATGAAACGGGCTGATCACTCGTTCAAGGAGTCCTACCGTCTGTGAAAAATGATTACCGAAATGAATAAGAGGCCAGTGCCCTGACTGGGCTGGAAGAGCCATTGTGAAAAAAGAGGCAATGTAAATATGTTCTTTGCTTAATTAAGCACCACGTTATGTAGGTTATGTAGGTAGAATGCATTAGGCGTTGATGGGTGCTCGCCCTAAGCACTTTACTGCCGAGGAAATGATTTTAGGCACCCACTGGTTGCTGTAGGCTGGGCGGGTTGACTAGTTGGCCGATATGGGTGTGTTAGTAAAGACAACAATTCCTGTCCCTGCAGGAAATCAAACTCTGGTCCCCTGCATGAGACCATTTCTTCCCATACATTTACAACAACCATCTCGTGTCAGAGCCCCCACAGCAGGTGTCAAATCCACTAAGCTCTTTCCAGTTCTTGCCTATGGTAGGTCTCTTTGTTAGCTCGAAAGCAAAGCCACGCCATAGCTCAAGCGGTTAGTCGCTGGCTTCCCACCCGCGGCGGCCCGGGTTCGATCCCGGGTCTGGTCAAGTGGGATTTGTGGTGGACAAAGTGGCGCTGAGGCGGGTTTTATCCGAGTACTTCGGTTTCCCCTGCCAATCTTCATTCCACCAAATTCTCCATCATCATAATCACCCGGGCCAGGGTACAATAGACCAATGAGTGGCCGCCGTGCCGAGTGGACCCAGTTGGACTCCACCCCCCACTAAACAAATTAAAAAAATTAGCTCGAAGGCAAGCATGAAATTCTAAATATAGTGTTTTTAAAACTTTTTAAAATTTTAATTCTTTAAAGCAATTATGTTTCGATATTTATTTTTAATTTTACTCAGTAATATGCACCACAGAAAACAAATGAATACAAAAGTACCAAAACACAAACGTATTCACAAAATTCTGTTTATTTTATAGAAATTTATTTGCAAGCATTAAGATTGTTTTTGCAGGGCAAGCCGAAGTTCCAATGTCCATGTATCTTTCCTTTATTCGTGTTTAATATTCCGAGGTTCTGAACTTCACATCTCACAACTCCATGGAATAGGGCATTCGTTTTCTGAGTTAACTACTTAACGAGGCTGTGAGTATCGAGACTCAGCAGCGTCAATGTGATGAGTTATGAATATGGAGCGGTTGATGGATACAGATTGGCAGGAGAAACGGAAGTAGGCGGAGAAAATTCGCCCCAGTACCACGTTGTCCACCACAAACCCCATATGGCTTGCCCTTCGATCGAACCCAGGTCGCCGAGTTTTGAAGGCGATAGCTAACCGCCTGAGTTACAGCAGGGCCGAGTCCGTCTTGAGAAGCGGATAGTAAGTCCGCCAGCCAAAACATTCCCCTTCACCAGAGCCTGTCACTGGGCCATATCCTGAGCCAGATGAATCCACTGCATACCCGCACACCCAATTTCTTTAAGACCCACTTCAATGTCATTATCACTTACGGCAAGGCCTCTCATCTGGTCTCTCTCTGCTTTAGGACTTCCAACTAAAATTGTGTAAACATTTCTTATCTGAATTTGATTTGTTTCATTCTCGTCCGTCACACTAACAATATTACAAATGA